>NC_082344.1:17451277-17623777 GCF_027477595.1 Haemorhous mexicanus | reverse complement strand
GATACATGAGCATATTCAGCTAGGTTGTAGCCTAAATATGTTCCAGGTATTTGTAAGTATTATTAAGGTACTACTACAGGGACTTGCATTTCAGATTTGCAAGTGAAACTTAAGCACAAGTCCCAGCTAAAGAAGTTAGACAAGTATCACAGTAATGAAGGTATGTGCTGAGAATTACAAAAGGAATTCATTCTGAATTAATCTGGCAGTACTGCTTTTACTTTGAAATTACTATTACAAATTTCACCATTCCCCTGTAACTCAAAAAAGATGTTTATTTGTTTGTATGAAGTTTGGCAGAAAAGAAAACAAGTTACTGAACTGTGGTTCAATCTTGAATCACATAATACACCAAGAAGAAAGCTTTCTTACTGAGAAAGCATTTAATTTTACAAATTATTTTTCAAATAAATGGTAGGGCTGGAACATTCAAAATAAATACTGACACACTTTTAAAGCAAAGTTGAAAGTCACAAGAGACTCATCTTGTTTATCATTGCTCTAACAAAACCAGTTCTCTGATATTCACCCATACTAAATACGGATACATTTGTTTTACCCTTTTTTTATTTGTTTAAAAAAACCATGCTTACCTCTGACCATATGTCAAATCACCAGAGCATTGCTGCAAATATATTTTAGAACACCCCAAAAATACCTTACCTTGGTGCAGAGCTTCCCCAGGCTCCATGCTTGTCTGTCAGGATGTTGATAATTTTCTGTATTAGTTGTGTTGCAGTCACCTGGTCCCGGTACTTGGCTGCCGTGATCAAATGATGACACATTTTTTCTTCTTCCCGTTTGTCTGCAGAGTACTGGGCACACAGTGACTGGCAAGAAAATAAGTACTTTATTACTCTGCATTTAAATTACACCATCCAAAGGAACTTTGAAGCACTTTTGTATAAGTAATTAATCATAATTAATTACTTATACAAAACCCTCACGAGAGAAGAATTAACCCCATTTTCCAGGTGTGAGAACTGAGACCCTGTGCAGCTGCCCACAGGAAATCCATCCAGAGAACCACCAGAAGATCTTGGTGTGTCATGAATTCTTTAACCACATCACACACACACACTCAAAATTTAGCAAAAGCCAAGATATTAATGGCCATGAATGGCCAGACTCCACAACAAAACATATAAAATAAAAGTGGTTATGCCTATAACAAAGTGAGTAGCTATATAAAAACAATGGCAAATTTCAGAATAATGAATGTCAGCTAGCTGACCACTCCACTCCCGTGACTCTTGATTCTATTTGGGGAACCAACTGCTTGCTGTTGTTTATATAAATATATATCCATGAAAGCTAAGGAGAAAAATCCACTTTTTTTTTTCAGATAGGAAACAAAATGCACCTGAGGACTAAATTGATCTTTACCAGTTGGCTTCTTGAAGTTGAGCACTTTTGCAGGCCAGCATTAGAAAGTCAGTGACTTTCCCAGCAGCATTACACCTGTTGTACAAACATCTTCTGCTTGCCAACCTGCTCAAAAAAAATTTCTAGCAAATAAGAACTGTAAGTCACACCTACAAACTGAACTCAAAAGTATGAGAGATTCTTTCTTACAACATTGTCTCATAGTTTGGGGTTTTGTTGACCTTCTGAAAATTTGCCTGTTAATAAAGAACTCAAAAAATGGGCATCAAATTTTTATCAACCCCTCACCAAAACCCCATTTTGCTGTACATGAAAACCTTAAAGAAATTCAAGTATTGGTAGAAATAATAAAGGCTTTTCCCCACTTCAGCACTCTGTCTGTAATTTCAGTTTTCATCTGGCAATTCCACAGACCACATATGCCAGACAAAGCATTTTGGCCTTTGTCAGTGATTGGATTATTCTATGATCTAGTTAAGGGAATGGACACAAATGTCTGCCTAACAACAAAAAAAAAAATTGCTTTTTCTTTGTGAAGCACAGCTGATGCAGACACTAGTACAATTATTTCTTAGAGGTTAGCTATCAGAACAATATCATATGCTTTTCATGTTTAAAACAGTAACAACACTTTACCTACACATATGTATAAGCCTTAGAAACTTGCTGTAAATAAAAAAATCAACAGGCTATGAATGCTATTTATATATGCGTATATACAAATATATATGTCATATAAAGTGACAGAAAGAAAGAATGTGAAAAAAAACCACAAAATAAACTTTGGCCTTGCTTAGATTTTCTTAGACACTAGACAACAAAAATGTACTAACAGATGAATAAATTGTAAAGAACCATTCCAACAATTTGAATATATTTAGGTATTTCCTGAGGATTTCCCCACACTTTACAGCAATGCTCACCTGATGAGCAGACATCCAGGAGGACTGAAGAATAAGCAGCTGACTTTCCAAGTCAATGAGACATAAAAATTGTCTTTTGTATTCCTACATGAAGCACACTACAACCCCTCTTCACAAAAATGTAAGATGACTAAATCATACCCAACAATGAACAGGATTTTTCCAGCTTTTTCTGGACACAGCTGTCTTTTCCAATACATTGAATTATTTTGCACCGATGATGATTCCAATTTCTCTCTAGCACTTTGTAAATTTTCCCAAGCTGTTTTTTTTAAGTTGCCTGAAAGGACAGAATTCTAAAAACAAGTGAATAAGGTAAGCCAAGTAGTAAAATGTTTTAAAGTGCTCTTTAATGGATCCTCCTTTACAATTTGAACGGCAACTTTTCATATCTGACATAAAATCCATAGATATAAATCACATTAGAGGGTTATTCTTTCCCCATTATCAATCTCTGTCTCTTTATGGAACATTAAAGTCACATTTGACCTTAAAACATGATAAAATGGAAATCAAACTAGAATGTTTTGTAAAAGATATAGTGAACTTGTACCTCTTTAAAAAAAGTCTCTTTATGATGTGATTTTGAACACATTCTTCATTAAATACCAAAAAGGATTTTCAAAATGTAGCTGTGACAAAGAAAAAAAAAAGTATCTTATTGTCCTGACAACTTCCACAAAAACACAATCAGCCTGTTATAAACTGGAAACAGAACTCCACTTTTCAGGAAATTCACCACTTAATATGAATAGAAATTTGCAATTACACACCAAAACTGAGAGGCTCCCACAGGCAGCAATCACATAAAATTATAACGTCACTCTAGGAAGAACTCTTAACCATTGCACGTTCTTTACAATATATATTTTGCAGACAAAACCAGAAAGAAGCCATGGTTTTTCCAGGTATCTGTCACATGTATATATAGCTACTTACCCTAAGAAAGCTCTGCAAGAATAACCTTCTCTTTGATCATACAGGTGTCCCACCAGTTGTTCAGTGGTTGTTTCTACCCTCGATATATGCCAAATATACAGCAAAATAGAAGTTATTTCTCCACCTCCCTCCCTCAAATACTTTGAATACAAGAGTGAAAGAAGACTGGTTCCACTAAAAGAATCATAAAAAGACCCACCCTAAAGTAGCCAAACACCACTAGACTATTCTGAAACCACTGAAAAGTCCCTATTTCTCTTCATTTTCCATTTTCCAGATGCCAGGTTCACCTGATGCACCTCTTGCAAAGAGGCAGCACCAGGATATAGAGCGGCACACAGTTAATTCTTCACACTAAATCCCAATCATTCCATTAATGTAAAATAGAAATCCAGTTTGATTTCTGTTTGTGCACAATCTCAAGAAAGTATTTTTACAGCTATATTTCTTTTTTAGTATTTCATCTCTTGCACCTGCAATGTGCACCCTTGTCATGCCAAAATATGGTTTTACAAATAAGATACAGTTAAACAGAGTCGTCAAACCTTCTTTCCACTGCTGCCTTGGCCCACATGATTTTTATTACCTGCTTGGGCAAGTGTGCAATGAAACTGTAATCACAAAAGTAGGATAAAACAAAGTGCTGTAAGAAAAAAAAAATGCATTTTCATATGCACACCTCACCAGTTACCCCTAAAAAGTCTTAAATTCAGTGATTGTTGAAAGTTTTACAAAGGGGAAGTGTGTTAAGCATGGAATAGAGGCAAGACTCTTGTTTTCCAACCCTTCATCCAGGACAGAACAAAATCCGTCGCTTTGCCATTATCGCAGAATGGGGTTTTTCCTCTCTCCCGTTCTCTGCCCGGAAAAGACTGCAGGCAATTTGAACACATAGGTTATCTAAAGATTCATTTTTAAGGAACTGGAATTCTGAAGGGCCACAAGGTCATCCAAAAGGCAAGTTATAGACATGAAAACACAGCATGTTCTGTATGCAGGAAATATTCCAGAAATACTGACAGGGTGAGTTAGTCTATTCTGCCTGTCTATATTTCAGTGAAGAGCAGGACTAACCTAGTTTTTAGAACTATTTTATCTTTGATCTTTTAAAAAATGTCGAGTAAAAGATTTTTTCTGCACGGTACTATCTGGATTGCAATTTTGGGGCTGCACCTCTGCAGCCCCAAAATTACAATGTAATGCTTTCTACAGGAGATTCAAAAGTTTACTAGTGTAGGGTTTTGAGAAGAAATGTTGCACCTTTTTACTTTTATTCTTCAACTCTGAGATCACTGACCATTTTTACATATGCCAGTTCCTTTGTCTAATTTAGCTAAAAGCTACTGGCTTTGTGAAGAGCCTGTCTCAGAGGGTGTCACTTAGGAAGAAAAAGTCATCCATAAAATAACACACAGTCCTGCCACTAATGCAAATTCCCTGCAAATAAGGATATTTTAGTAAATGAAGGGCTCCTCAGTCCTCTGCTTTCACAGATCTTTGCACTTGACCTCTGACCTGAGGTTTAAAGTCTGGACTAAAAATGCTACCCAGGGAAATCTTACAAAGTCTCCTGAATAAGACTTAGAAAAATGAAAACTTAAAACCTCAACAGCGAACAAAAGTCAACCAATGACAATGTCTGACAGCCACCGTCAATTCTGAAGTGATGCCTCTGTCATCCAACGACTCCAAGTATTGATTTCTCTCAGCATGAAAAAAGCTTAAGCCAATGAAATAGATATAGCATCATCCCCCCCGATAATAGCCATCAAGGTTAACACCAGCAGAACACTTATCAAAGTATCTCTTCTATTTCTTCTTGTTTTAATGGACTGAACACAATGCAATGGCTTCTCATCTCTTCAACCCATGGCTTTCCAAACCTCATTTATCCACTTTTCCAGACTTTTATCTGATTTCAACATTAAAAAGAATCTGCATCTAAATAAACTATTTATAATACAAATGGGGCGGGGGGCAGGGGGGAATGAAAAAAAAAGTAGATTTATAGGCAGACATTCCTGAGGGGAAAAAAAAGTGCATTTAAAATAACAAGAGGAGGGGAAAAAAGCATGCAGTTGACTTAGATCATACCAAACACAGACTGGTAAAACTATGGTCATGACCAGGAAAAAAAATCTACCACAATCAATTTGGGTTTGTGATTAGAGAGAAATGCAAGGATCTCAAGAGACATCTGGCTTTAATCAGTGCTGAGTCAACAGCTTTATTTTGTACCTTCAAGACACAGACTTAAGCTTTGGTAAACCCAAATAAACACTAGGCAACAGCACTTTTATGCAGATTGTGTCTTTCAAGTGAACCCAATTTAGTACAGTAGGTAAATGAGACAAACTAATGTGAGTTCAACTGGAAAAAAAGCAGCTGTCAGAATAAAGAACAGAGAAAATCAGATTTCTTCTGCAGTGTCCACTAGCACCACAGACCTTTTTTTAGACTTTTTATTTGATGCTTATCTAATTGACATAACTTGTGAGACAACAGCATCCTCAGATCAGAACCAAAGATAAAGCTTTGCACAAACAAGTAAGATCTTTTCCTCTTTGCTAGATACTGGGATTCCCTACACTATTCCAATATTCTAACTCTCTAAGCATCACTGCTAACCTCTGGCATAAACAATATGCAGGGAGAAATGTTTTTTTCAAATCTAAGGACCTGTTTTTACTGTAGTTAAGCACAAACATTTTGCACTCAAATCACAGACTAGGAAGTTTCCTCCCCTCCTCTTTTACAAATCCAGTTTGTCAGCTGTCCCTTCATGCTGCTCTAGTTTAAAACAACCTAAGAGCCTAAAGGTACCACATTTCGGCAATTAATTTAACATTTTTTGGGTTCACGTCTTCTAAGTACAAGGCATTTTTCAAGCTAGAAAATATCCAAGTACCCTTTCCTACGCTCTAGAAACCGTAAAGCTCAGCACTCCTGCACTGGTGACTCTGTGCTCTCAGGTTTGATATCAAGAAAAGGAGCCAGGGATGATTTCTTCAGCCATTCCCCAAGCACACTATATCACCCTTGTGATATTCAATGGCTTCAACACCACCACAGAGATTAGTGCAGTATTCACTGAAGAACTTCTAGTCCAGTGCAGCAAGCAAACCAAATCCACGAACAACTTCTGGACTTCTGGAACTGACACACTCCCTTATTTTGTAAGGAACATCCACTATGTCCTAAAATGACATATACTTACATAATCTAAGGATTCACTACACATTCTTAAGTGACAAATTAAGGTCACACTGGTGTGTTATTTCACAGGTGTTGGATACTTTGTTTTGCTATCTTTTCATATTGTCCTTTCTATGCAACTTAAGTTTTTAAAAGGGGGTAAAATAACTTTTAATTAGCTGAAATCATGTAAGTACTGAACTGGACCAAATACAAAGCTCTGGAATGTCCTCATCCATTCCCTTACTTTGACCACCATCTCTGCAACTGCCTCATTCCACTGAGGCACAGTAAGGATTTCCATTGCCTTGAAGGTGGGAACAAAGCAGTTCAGCATTTTTGGCCCTAGCAGCCAAATGACTGCTTCCCCAGGATTCAGATTTCCAGACACCCTGCTGCCAGCACAGCTCTTTTACAGCTCACAGCACCAAGGCTTGTCACAAGGAGTGACACCTGAACAGATTGAAAGTCACATGCAGTTCAGATGGCACAGCTAAACCTGCAATGAAGTCTCTAAGAGCAGGTAACACACACCAGTGAGGATTTCTGAACAACACAACTTATTCGTTAAGAAGCCCTTAAAGGTACCACATAAAAAGCAATTTTTCACAAGTTTTGTATCCAACAAATTCTGAATAATTTTTCATACTAGTGGCAAAAGGTGCATTTCTGAAAGTGGGGAAACAATAATACCTTAAAACATAGAAAAAAATGGACATTCTCAATGAGTGGGGAAATGTAGCCAGAATGATTCAGACAAGCAGATAAACCAAAGAATAAATTGGAACAAAATAGCTTGTACCACTAGTTCCCATCACAAGTGGTACAGAGCATTTTGTAATAAAGCTCCAAATCAAGTCACTGTAAATGTGGCCTCAGTCTCTGGCTACAAAAAAAAGGAAAGGCATTTGCATGACTTAAAATTCTTTAACTTCTATAGCTATCAAAGAGACAGCTATAAATAGTTAGGTGTGTCAGTATTTAACACCCGACTTATGTTAATAGTCTCAAAACTTACCTTGGAGGAATGTGTATTTCTATATAAGATTCATTTTTATATAAGAAGTCACATTCATATTGTATGTAGAATCCTAAGCAAAAAAAATCAACACGTCTCTGTCGATTTTGTTATTTCTTGCTTGATATTCCTGCTACATCACACTTACTAAATTTCCCTATAAATTTGCAAAACACATGCAAAGAAAATTCATTTCCAGCCAAAAACCTCTTCATAAACAGTTTTCAAGCTTATGTAAAGTTCCAGCTTTGCAAAAGGCAGAAAGATTAGCCCCTTGAGATATCCATCCAGTCTGGGGTCTGTGTTTCTAGTTCTATTTTGTACATAGCTCCCCTCAAACACTTTTAAGGTTTCCCTGTTTAGTGTCTTGGATTCAGAACACAACTCTGATTTTAATCCAGAAGTTTGAGAATGTATCAAAATCTATCAATTTATGAACAAAGAACAGAGAGATCACATTCATTTGAGATAACAAGCATTGAGGCATGATAATTTCCTATCTTGCCATGATGGGTTGCATGCCAGTGACAAGCATATCTTTAATAAACATCAGTTCTTTGGATACCACATTGTTTTCAGACGTGGCTGGGGTCCTAAAGATGTCACTTATGAGGCTTAGTGGGAAAATTGGAAAAAAAAATTTAAAACATGTAATTGTCTTTACAAACATAAATTTATTCCCTAAAGGTAACTCATCTGTCCTCCACCAGTTTCTACCATGGTTGCTCCAAGAGCTAATTTAGTGGTCTTGATGTCTGACAGCTGGGGACCTTTGCAGCCTCTCACAGTGGAGAATGATCACCCTGCCGGGCATGTATCCTTGAGCAACACTGCTAATAGGACAAACACGGATTTGCTGGCAAAGTGTTTCCTTCCCACACATGGAAAAAAGCCCTTTAGTTACTACCATTAAGTCATCTTCATCTGCAGAAACATTTTAATTAATTACTAAGGAAAAGTATTAAGGGTGGGTTTCGGTTTCTTTGGTTTGTTTTTTGTCCGAAAAATTTCAAATTACTAGAGAGAATCTGTGAAAAAAGAAGGATTACATGGAATTTTATTCTAAACTCTATTCAAGAATAACATGTTTAGTGCTACCAATTTACAAGTTTCTAACTTGCACTCCAAAATTGCTCTTTACGTCTTTATAAAATGAGATTCTTGAGAGGCTTATTCTTTCCAAAACCAAGTATTTTATAAACAAGATATTTTGATTAAGGTAATGATGAAATTGCAAAGACAAAAAAAAAATCAGAAGCAAAGAGAAGTATTTTTAAAATATGGTCTATATGGTCTTTTATAGCAGTTATTCTTTAAAATCATTCCTAGTCACTTACTTTGGAAACATGTTAAGAGTCACAATCCCAGCTTTGGCTTAACCTCTGCCTTATCTTAAAGCCTCCTGTCAGAGTTCCTATAGCATCAAACTATGAAAAGCAAATTGTTTTAACTTTATTTTTGATCCTCTCCTTTTTTCCAACATTCTATGTTTTGTGTTTCATTCCATCTAGAGCATGAGGCCTTTTCCTTTATGATTGATTCTCATGCATTAAGGTAACATGATTTTTAATTTTAGAACAGCATGGGATATAAAAGAAATTTTCTTAACTAACATTTTTTATTCAGAAAAAGTTCTACCACCCTTGAAAGGTTGACATTCAGCTCTAAAAATTGTTGGGGGCATGATAATTTAATTTCTTTTATAACTGGGTGATTTTACTATCCATAAAAAGATGGCATTTGAAATATTCCCATTACTGTAAGCATGAGAAGACAAAAGACTCAGGGTTTTTTTGCAGAAGTCTTCAGTGAAAACACTCATTCATATAACTCCAGATCCTTATACTGAACAATACAGAACACAGACTGAGAATATTGCTCTAAAATTTATATTTTTTTCTTGTTGTCTTGGTGTAAATGAAAAGACTGCAACAATGCAAGAGACAGTATTGCAACTACCACAGATGCTTCCTTCAGAGAAATGAAGAACTCTGTAGCACCAAGGAGTTTCCACTGGCATCATTCTTTATGTTGTCAATTTTACTTTTAAAAAACTATATAATACTCCCCAAACAATTTGTTTACCTTTACATAAGAACAGGTAAGAGCCACTTCCTAAATTTTCTCTTTATTTCTCATTTCAATGCTACTTTTCAGAACTTGTGAAATATGACAATTTCAAGGTTATGACATTCTTGTTGATTTTTTATTTTGGCTTTGTTTAAGTTCAGCATCTAAAGTTTTTCTCTCTGTTTGTTCTGGGTTTGTTTTTTTTTTTAAATGGTATGAGGGTGATTTCATATTCACCCTCAATACAGTTATCAGCATTTTCTACCAACAGCTGAACACAGGGATGTTGGTGTAAGAACACAAAACAGATTACACATTCCAACTGCACAAATCCTGCTTAAGTAGACTTTGCTAATTTAATTCAGCGTAAAATAATAAATTCAATACTTGGAGCTTGTTATGTTTAGAGCACAAAAGCCGTGCAGATTTTCAAAAAGCAACACAAATCTAAGTTTTGGTCTGAATTACAGTTCACTCATTAAAATTATAGGGTTTGAAATAAAGTACAGTGACTAATCAAAATCAGCAGCTTCCACTAAGCATGCACAAAACTGGAAGAAACTACTGAAATTACATAAAACATTATATAAAACACATGTAAGCAACAGTTATTGGACATACCAAAGAGCCATGTAACAACATCTCTCACACACTTTAACAGCTTCAGTTACACTCTAGTCAATAAACTACTTCTAATATCCTGAATTTCTAAACAGCTTCAAGCAACTGTGATTCAATAGTAAGCCAGGAAACATTCCTCCCTCCTCTCATGCTGACCATATGAAATTGCCTTGCAAAACAGCATCGGGCCAGTGCCAAGTTGAGTGATGCTGGCTACAGGGCTCTCAACAACTGCTTAGAAATGAGATATTTGGGGTTTCTAACAGGCAACACAGGAAAAAATAATCAACAATATTTTAGAAGTGAGATATCTGATTTTTTTGTTTCTTTTTGTTGGGTTTTTTTTATGTTTGTTTTTTTAAGAGTTCCCTTGGGACCAAGGGCCAGCATGGAGCCAGCACTGGTGAGGATGACCCAGTCCTGCTGGTGTTAGTGAAGAGGGAATAGGGCCAACCCTGGCCTCTAGTCCCAAGTTATGACAACATTTGTTCCACAAGTTCCACACATTCTCTATAATACAGCAACTCATGCAGTAACTGAGAATTTTGCTTGCTTTATCTGTCAAGGACTGGCATCAGCCACAAAAGATGGAATCTCTAAATACTCTAAGGACAACAGACAATTCAGGATCGTTTTGTAAGACTTAAACCTCAAGTTTCTGCAGGGACTTGCAGGCAAAAGGCTTGAAGGAGAACAAACTTCTCAAAATCCATTAGGCCATAATCTTGGCATTACTACTCAGACTTAAAATTTGTTCCTGTAAATTTTTGACAAAAAAAAAAAAGAACAAAAAAAACAAAACAAAAAAAAAAACACAACCACAAAACCAGTATCTTTGCACTAAGATACAAAAGAAAAAACATAGAATAATGACCAAAGGACTCGCACTGCTCATCATAGTCACTATCATCACCTTCCAAGCCCTACTTCCAAGAGACGTCAAAATCTTTTAAAATGGCCAGAAATCTTTGAAGATGTATTTTAAAAGTAGTGAATTAATAACAGGGACTTAGAAATTTGAGCAGGTGGGAGGGAGGAGTGGTGAGAAGAGTAACAGCAAACATCTTGTGTGAAGGAAATAGTGAAGACAGTTTTGTTTTCTGATTGGTAAATCTTTCTTAGGATTGACTCTGCCACTTCCAGTTGGACTCCAGATTAACAGTGAAATCCAGAGGTTTCTAAGTCACTTGGAAGCTTCCCTGACAAATAATCACCAGCAGAGCAACTTAACTGCCTGACACATCTTCCTTTTCATGACCTAAGGCCATCTCAAAGGAATTGGTTCGGCTTTCTCCCATTTAAGTCAAAGAGAAAAATCAGTAGAGAGACTCATTCTGTAAACACTTCAATAAAAGAATAACATGAAGCAGGAAGGAAAATGTTTTTAAACTCTGTTATAGTGATTCCCACTTTAAATACAGTGAAGTTAAGAGAAAAACCTGGACTGCAAAGAAGTGAGGTAGAAGAGGCAATGTGAAAAGACCTTTCAATTCCAGTAAAAAATTCTGATTAGCGCAGTCTTGTTCCCTTTCCTGGAAAGCTGCATAGATCTACTCAGAACTAAATGGCTACCTTTGGAAAAGATTAGGAATACCACCCCTGGATGGATGTGGCTTGATAGTTCTCCACCACTTTCACCTCCCAGGATCCCAGACATCCCCATCTACTACAAACTACAGATAATTTTACCAATTTAGTTGTAAAATCTTTATTTAAGCAATTATCATCTCTTTTCAACCATCACTCATGAAGGTTTTTATTTCTGCACACCACAATATTTTGCATTCATAATGGAGCATTTTCAGTGCAAGGCTGAAGCTTTCAATGGAACAAGAAAGTAAATTATTACACTAAATGCAACATTTTGTACAATTTTCTCCTGAGTAATACACTAAAAGATAAATGAGAAAAATACTCAATGGAAGAAATATAGGTAACAGTAAAAACCCTGGCTGTAAGTGCTTTCAGACACTACTGACAAACACCTTCAAACATTTTCTAAGCATCTCAGTATGTTGTCCCAAAGCTGATTTTCATAGGTCACCTTCATGAACATCAAAAAATAAACCTGCAGGTATCCACACTGTCATGCCTCAATCAGGAGACTGCACGAACAACAAAACGAGACAATTCCTACTATCATTTAGTCCAAACAAGAGAATGATGAGGGTAACCACAGCTGACTTAACCAAGAAGCCATAGATCAAGACAGGTAGCTACTCAAAATATGAACCAGAATTTCAATTCATTACTCTACAGGGTCAGGTATGCCATGTTTCTCAGGCACATCCAAACCTGGTTTGGGGTTGCAAATCAATCTAATGTGAAGATACTTGTTCTTCCTTTCTTATATAGAAATATCGGCGTGCACATGCTTGGGTAAACAATGCAGATAAAAAGCACACTTTGCAACCCTAGTAAAGTTCAGAGTTTAAAAAATAAACTCTTTTTACATTCAGCTCTAGACAGTAGTTTAGTGGGTCAGTAAATGAGTGTATAGTGCAGGTACACAAACTTGTACATGGTCTGTTCTTGTACATACAGCTGCAGAGTGAGCTGCCTCCATAAAGTCACTTCTAAATTTGCATTTCAACCACCAGACACTACAAAATATATTTTACAAGTAACACAAATAACAACATCCTAATACCTGTATGCACCAATCTACCCCAGTAACTTCAGAACTGAAAAGCTTTAACCCAACAGCCTGAACCCAGGTCAGTCATAAACAGTGTTTGTAACTTGGGTGCTTTTGCCAGGGAAAGGCAAATGAGAGACAGCAGAGACAGCACTAGAGTATAGAGAGTTATTTTACAATTTTGTGACCGCTTTCTTCAATTGCTGTTATAAACAACCTTTTCACATAAAAACAATACTTTTGAAAATGAAATTGTATTTAGAATATTCAAGACTACTGCCAAAAGACTGTCAAATACATCTGGACTAAAATTGATAATATGTTGAATCAAAAGCCAACACCTATTCAGCAATCAGATGCATATTTCATACTTAATGAAGGCCAGAAAAGAAGAGTTCAATTTATTCTGGATGCAGGTATCAAAGCAGATCTCACAAAGCAACACAGGCACATCATCTAAGGATCTTTTTCACATTAAGAATCCTATTAGAAGGAAAACACTAAAAGGTAATTGAATTTCCCTCAGTTATCTTCATCTCTGTCAGCTCCTGCTACAATAACTTACTCTCCAGAGCAGAGATAACTCAATTCTGTCCAGCTAGCATATGTTATGAATCTCCAAAGCAAACTTGTCTAAATCATTCTGGTCTTCTATCAAGGTTGGCTGTAGATATGAACTCTGACAGAAAGCAAACAAATTTATTTTTATCTTTTCAATAATTCGCTTCCCTGTGCCTTGATGGAAGAATCCTAAAGATATAAATGTTTCACTAATTCTGGAATTATAAAGACTGGTTGAAAACATTTCATCTGAAAGTTAATGCTATTAAAAACTCTTCGATTCCCTGGTCTGTTTTAACAGGAAAAAAAAAAATTAAAAACAGGTTTGGGTTCCTGTAGGCAAAACAGAAACTAAACTATCATGCTGTAATTAACACTTTTTTTCAAAATGGTTTTGATATCTATATTTTCACCTTCTATGGAAATGTGAAATGAGGAAATAACAACAACAGAAGAATACTCTAATTTCTTTATTTTTATCAAAGCTCTTAAAACATCAGTAAGCACAAATCTTCCACTCACATAAACAAATTACTTTCATTTAAAAAGTCACATTTTGGGAAGGTATCGTGACTTTATCTAGAAAAACACCACAAAAGCACAATAAAAGAAAAAGAAGCCAAAGAAAGGGTATTTGACAAGAATCAGTAGAGCTCATCCTAGGAGGAAAGAAAATTTGAGGTAAGAGCCTGGTCAAACTAATATTAACTGTACAATTCCTGCCAATTTGTTTCAGCTCTCCAACATATACGTAAAAACAGTCTGCAGAATGAATGAATGATGAATTCAGAGAGTTCCTTGCTGACACTCAGCTACTCAGAGCCATTTAGTCACAAAGGAGATGTGAGGAACTGGAGGGCAAGTTTGGAAGACCAAGTCATCATAATAATAATACAGTGTCCAGTGTGTTCACCTTTATCTTTGCTCCTTTTTGCCATAATTTGGCAGCTATTACAATTAATCCTTCATTACACTTGCTGGAGTCAGCCTCCCAACTGTAAGCATTGAGTGTAGTCATCAGCCATTATCAGCAACAGCTTTATTCTATTAATTACAACAGTGTAATGAACAGAAGGTGCTTTAGGAAATACTGTTTGTGATCCATGTCTCCTCATCCAACCTGACTCACTACCAGGGAAAAGGCATTTTACAACTCAAGCATCACTTCAAATTGCAGAAGAGTGGGAATCTATTCTGGGAGAGTGTTACTGCATTTTCCCTTTCAATAGGCTCTTCCTTAAGAATGCACACTTTGACATAAGGTAATAGGCTTGACAGTGAAGCTCGAAGATAATAAACACATAACAGGAAAGAAATAACGCTAAATGAAAATAAAAATTAGTTCAAGTTTACAACTGAGCAGATTATTTAAGTCCAACCTACCACTTGAAATATTGAGAAATAATACCATCAGAACCTTGAAGATCTGTGACCTTGTCAGCTTCAATATCTGAATTATTTTAACGTAACGTGTTTCTCATTTAGATCAAACAGAGTTACAATAAAACACATAGGAGAGATGTGTACTGTCACCAGTTTGTTCAGCTTTTTCTTCAAAGCTGAACAATTCCTAACACGGTTCTTAAAATGGTACATAAGCAATACAAGTTATCTCTGGACAGATATTTTAGTATAAAATATCCAATCAAACACAAACATATATATTTTTTTTGTTAGTGCTAGAAAATTGCATTCTATTTGCACTGTATTACTTCAGTCTGGATTATTTAAAAATCATTACCTGGCATGAGCTACCATAAAAATCTGTACATGAATAATAAATAAGGTAAACAATACAAATTTATTTTTCATGAATAGGTGAGAACAACAACATTTCTGATGGAAACATCTCATTTGAAGCAAGAAATTTCTTACCAGGCTAGCTTAATTTTAATATTATAAATATAAAAAGATGCAGAAAAACATGGAAAATGTTTTAACAGACAACACAAAGCCTGTATAAAAAGATTCAATATTAAGGGTTCAAAGGAAACATATTCCATCCAAAAGAAGGCTTTTTTAAAAACAAACAAACAAAAGGCTGGAATGGTTAAGCTGTAGAAAGAAAATAGCATTATTCAGTAAGTCTCCTCAAAAAAGGAAAACAGAAAAATATGTTAACTATGGTATGATAGTTTTAAAACTAGAACGAAGCAGGTCAAAAGAGATGGAGGAACAATTGCATAAAGCCATAAAAGGCAGCATTAAATTATTTTTCAAACAAATCACGAGAAGGAAGCCCATTAAGGTGTGTCTCTGTAGAGCTAATAGAGGATCAAAGGGTAAAAAGTGCTCCTGGAACACATGAGCACCCCAGGACAGAGATGCTATAAAAGAAAACTGGGACAAGAACAACTGCTGAGACCAGGCAGTGTCCACTCAGGTGGATCCAGAATAACTCAGGGACGAGCACAGCCATCAGCTGCATTTCTCCTGTTCAAACTGCCCCAGTGCCAGAGTAAAGAAATACGCCAAATGGACTCTGGAGGACTGCAGGGAGCAACATGGTAATAAGTCTGAAATTTCTAAAAGGTAAACTCAAAACTGTGTTTAAAGCAAAAAGCAAACAAATGAATAAACACACTGGCAATAGCCCACATTGCCTTTGTAAAGGAAGTCAGGCTTCATTAGATTTCTTTCAACAAGCCACTTGAGACACAGACAAGAAAGATCAAGCTCATCAAGTCTGACTGCCAGAAATATATTTAAAGAAGAGCAGGATGAGGTAGGGCAGATAGGAACATCTTACGATGGAGTTCAGATGTATTCCCACAGAGAAAGATAAATTCAAAGACCTATGGAGAGTAGATTATTTAAGCTTATTGCTAATTTCTAGTGAATACAATAATCTGCAACAGTACTTATGAGAGGGGATAAACAGTTTTAAAAAGGAAGATTATTATTCACAGAAAGAGAAAAATAAGTAGATGTGTTAAATATGTAAAAGAAGTGAGAAAGGACAGAAGAAGCTGAAATCTCAAACACTGTAAAACACTGTGCATGACCTCCCTGGATGTTTTTTTTTTTCAAATTACACTTAGTCTCCTTCATCTCACATGAGACAATCCCAAAAATTGCTGCCTCAGGAATAAAAGGAGTTTAGTCTCCTGGTTTGGGACTTGCCAACATATCATTGCAGCAGAACAAAATTGGTTAACCTTCCCATGGAAAAAAAAATATTCTCCTATGCTCAGCACTTCGTGAAACATTTAAATTACCTCCAAAATATGTTTAGAAACAAAAGTCAATTCTTTTCTTCCTACTAATGACAGATGGTGCTGTAACACCTAAACGCCCCAATGCAAAGGGCAGCATTTATTTAAAATTTAAATTTGAGAGAGTCAAGCCCATTCATAACCATATGTGTAAAGCCTTATTTTTCCATGATGAAACATCTATCTTCCTTCATGCTGCCCCATTACCTTTTTTTCAGTCTTAATGACAACATCTTTTGGGTGCATTCCTGCGGCTTGCACTATACTTTATCTCCATGTGTTCTGTGGAGAACCATCTCTGTTGACCCACTCTAAAAGAGAGAATTCCCACGGAAATCACTAAAAAATCTTTTGTTTTAATAAATAAGGACATTACTATTAAGTGTGCTGAAAAACATTTAATATAAAAGGATGTTCTAAGAGCCACAGAAGGATTTTTTGATGCACAGGTTCTATAACAAAGCAGCTTTTGTTAAAACTACTGGTAAACTGTGGAGAATACGGACCCAGTCAAGGACTAAAACCTTCTTTCCCACAGTAACTTCTTAATACGTACAGAAGCAACAATCATCCACAGAAACTACTAAAACCTCAAATACCTTTCCATAATTCTTTCAAGGGGTCTCAAACATTCCCTTTGACTTACGGGTATTCTGCCAGAATATGACAGTGAAGCCCAAAGATGTCATGCAGTCATTTTTAGTCACTTTGATACAAATAACATATTTCAACATTTAATGCTTAGTGCACCAAAGGGGAAAAGATCTGGAATACAGAAGATTATGCATCAAGGGAAGTACTGGATTTTGCCTTCTGCCAAAGAACAAAAAGCTCCCTTCAAGTCACTATTGGAATGCTTGCCTAGCCTTGCATCCCACCTCTGTCAAGGCAAAAACAGTTTTAAGATTCGGTTCCCAGCACGAGCCGTGAAGTAAAACATTTTGTTTATTACCACAGCCTGTAAATTGACACTGAATAAGAATTAAAACTGTGAGGAAGTCCAAGGCTTCCGCATGAAAAAACATAACTGAACACAAAAGGGCAACAAATTTTACAGCAGCTGGAAATGCTAGATTTAATTATTGAGAAGAAATCATGCAGAGAAGTTAGCTGCCTAGCATGATTTATAACAAATGCAAAGGGAAAGTCATGTGAAATTCTCAGTTAATCAACAAAAACAGCCAATAACAAGGATGCCAGCACTTTCTATTTCTGTGGATGACAAGAATTTGAAAAAAAAAAGAGCAAAATTCAAGGGGATGACACCACACAATCTCTCAAAAATGATACTTTGAGGAGGTAGGTCATTTTGCCAATTAGAGGAGCAATAACATTTAAATGAAAGAGTACCAAGGGGTTTGTTTTCCTCAGAATGAAGAATCCTTGTTCAGCCATTATAGAAAGTTTTCTGAAAATTATTGTGTGGCACTCTCCACTGCTCTTCTACACACACCATAATGTACAACATTATGAATACTCTTGTATTGCACATTTTCCCCCATTTTCCTAACTTTTCATGTGAATCTTCCATGCAAAAAACCCCAAAACACCAAAAACAAGACAAAACAAACAAACAGCAAAAAAAAAGAAACCATGCTACTGGAGCAGTCATCAAAAATACTTTACTCAAGCACTGAGACTTGGTATCACAGAATCTTGCCTAAATCCATCCAAGAGCAAACTAAAGCTTCACTAGAAAGATGAAACACTGAACAGTTCATGCCTAAAAACCTTGTAGATTAACTTATTTAGAATTCTATAAATATATATATTCACCCAGAAGTACATCAAGAGATTTACATAAGACAGGAGGCATAGCCAAGGCAATGGGCACTTCTGTCATAAACTATAAAATAAAGTCAATTAGAGTACAAAATTCCCTCCCCCTCACACCAAATCAAATTATTCCCATAGGCCTGACTCCACAGCAGTCTGCACAGATAATCAAAGACACAGTGAGAATCACCACATTTTTCAAGGTCATTTCTAGAAAACAATCTGGGAGGCAGCATGAAACTACCATAAAGGCATTCCTCTTCAGGATTTTAAACTCTGTCTAACACCAAGGGTGAGATTTTGAAAAATACCTAAGAGAAATGTACATATAAATCCAAAGGACCATGGAGAACATTTAAGGCTATAAGGTATATGCTAGAAATGTTCACAGTCCCACATTCACTGCAAAAAAGTGTGTGTTTCATTGCTGCCTCATTACAGAAATTAGTAGAATATTCCTTCATCAGGCTTTTTTGAGGCTAAATCACACTGTAAAATGAGTATGTCTCAGGTTTCCTGGTTACCTCCCCATATGTCTACATGCATAGATGGAACTACTCCTTATACAGGTAGCAGTGAAAAGACACTTATGTTTCTGAAAGAGAGAAAATTGCCATGAGAAGGTAGAAGAAGTAGAATAGAAAATATTTCTTCTTTTCTATTCCTTTCAGTTTAAATATATCTCACCGAGGCACTTGAAGTTTACTGCATATCCAAAGTTACAGCAAAACTGGAACAACAAGCCTAAAAAAAAGAAAAAAAACCCCAAAACTATCCTTGTTTCAGAGACTCTCCCCATGCTTTTGGTCATCCCACTGCATGGAAAGGGTTCCTCTTCATGTTCTTACCAATGCAGGGCCCCACCACACAGAGACAGTGCAAAGCCCAACCAGAGCTTACACAGCAAGGTTCACACGTGCTGCATTTACTGTTGCTTCTCTGTCTCCTCCTGGATGGGAAAAAATTGATAGGTGGACATTTCTCAAAGCACTTCTGGAAGGAAAACATCTCTCCTGTATGGGCAATGAATTAAGAGCCAAACAGGAGTGGCACCCCACACAATTTTTAAACTATCACCAGTCAAATAATTTCTTGCATCACATTTCTAAAATGCAGTTTTCAGCACAGCAGTGCCTTTCCTGTATTTGCTATTTTCCTAGGCTTTTCCTTCCCCTTACAGTGACCATCCTTACCCCATTTCTAACTGAATATATACAATTACACATAACTAAAGAGTTTCATTGTGAAGCTTGCCTAAATTTCCCATTGCTTTCTCCTGCCTCTATGTGCTCCAAACATCAGACTTCAGTTTTAAAAAGTAAAAGAAAATTTGCCTTTTACTTTAAACTGTCCTTGCAACATAGAGCAAATCTCTTCAAAATCTGACTCAGATATTGCAAGGCTCATCTTCATCATGACTTTTAGAAATGGAGAATTACAATCAGGTATCAGTAAATATCCTTAAGATCTTTAAAAAGAAACTGGGGGTTGGATTTTTGCTGACCCAGTGTTAACGTGGATTATTTCATATGCAATATGAAACACCAGACTTGCAAGTCTGAACTAAAAAAAAAAAAAAAAAAAAAAGAAGAAGGGTAAGAGTTCTTTCCTTATTTCTCATCTTTCTCATCTGAGGACCTTTACCCCTCCTCAACCAGTCTCATCAACCAGTCTCATCTCCTTTCTCCATAGCACTCAGAGGGCAAAACTTTCTTCTTATCTGAACCAAACATGCCCATCCCAACCATTTATTTTAAAAAATCTGCAACTAGTAATTACCAGAAGCACAAAACACTTTTAAATGTTATCAAACCAACATTTTCATACACATAATTTTCCTGGGCTAAATCTTATAGAATCACTCTGCTCACTTTCTTCAGCTATTACATCTTAAGACATGGATAGAACATGGAACACCAGAATTTCTGACTGTTAACATGATTTCTGATTGTTACCTGCAGACTCAGATGGATATGACTAATGGCTCCTCTTTCCACAAAGGAACACAACACTGACTGAAGTCTGCTACAGACATCAGGTTCTTTACAAATTTCATAGAATCCAACAGTTGTACATCCTTACTTTCTACACCTGTGGAAGTCATGCCAGATCAAAGTCTTTCCAACACAGGAACAAAACTAAACTGGATAAACAGACCACTCATATTTGAGTACACCATTTTCCATTAAGTTCCACCTGATAAGTTAAACCTCTTGAGCCACAACTGCTGAGACAGGACAGATTCAAACCAGCATCAGCCTAAAATATCAGTCAACTCTCATCCTGGAGATTTGTCACAGCAGAACCCAGAGCTATATTAAAAATGTAAGTTGATGCTCCGTTTAAATTTCTTCCAGACACCATAAAAGGTATCTTGAGGCTGAACCAGGGCTAAGAGTGCAGCTGTCACTGAACAACAGTATTCACAGAGAGCCTGTATTTATATGAGAGAACACTTCATTTCTCTCACATTTCCTATATACACACCCCCCTCTTTGCAAATAGTTTGCATCTGAAGGGAAAAAGTGGGCTGCTCATCTAATCAATAACACCATGTCATGCATGGAGCTTCTGCATAAATCCAGAGCAAAAGATGTCAAGCATGTCCCAGTCCAATGATTATCAGGCAACAGAGCAAAAGGATGCACTTTTCATCTCCACAGGACTGTCGCCAAACCCTTGATGTAATAAATGAAACATGCCTGCTATTTCACCATTGCAGAACGGTACTGTAGATACCTTCCAACATCTCTGTTTGCAGGAGGGGGTAACTAGCTCTAGATGAAGTGCAGATATGTTATTAGACAACGCACAGCTTGAATCCTGGGGCCAACACAGATGACCTTTAGAACATAAGCACTGTCTAAGACAAATATGCTTTCATCTTTGGGGAGTATTTTTCCAAGTAAAGATTTAAGAGGAAAACAGTTTAGAAATACGTTAAACACAAATGTGCCTTCAATCTCTTAATGCTTCATTTTAAAAACAAAACCACAAGTAATACCACATGTCAGAAGAAAGACAAACTACTCTTTAAGAAGAATATTAGTGAATTGAGAGAGACTTAGCTTCATTTTCATTTACCCAATAATTAAAGCACAAGGAAAGCTGATATATAATGTAACAAAGACCCTAAATTGGAGGTATGAGCAAAGTGACTCAGAAAACAGGCTTCTATTTTTGTTTGAAGTAATACAAGTTTATTACAAAAACAGAGACCATAATTTCACTTTAGATTCCCTTAAGTGGGGTGAAAATATGAAAACATAACTAAACCACACTGAGGCATGTAAAACATAGGGAGAATGGCTTTAGAGAGGGATTAGTTAAATAGCAGATGATACAAAACGATAAAAGAAAGTGATTTCTCATTTTGCTCTTCACAGCCTGTTACCACTTATCTTCAGCAAAGTGGTTTTTTTCAGACCTGTATCTTGACTGTGATGCTAAGCAGCTTTAACACATACAGTGATATTTGCTAAATGGAAAAGAGAAGCATAGGTATGATAAAATTCTTTCCCCTACAATCTATGGTGTGCAGATTTCAGCAAGTTCTGAGCTCTGCTCAGCCTGTTTTTCCATCAAAGTTAGCAGCAAACTTATCAAATCACCCTACAACTGCAAAACACCATTCAGAGTGGAACCTCCTGAGGCCTGCAAAGCCCGTATCACAGCCTGGAATCTTATACACAGTGGGATGGTTATGCCTTTGTGTCTTGCTTTTTTGAGACAAGATTTCCTTTCTTACCTCAAATTCAGCATGGCGATTAATATCCTCTGCCCTCTGTCTGCTCAGGATAAATTCTGCTTCATTAGCCACTCGTACCAGATGCTCCTTCATGGTTTGACTCAGCAACCTGAGGACAGAGAATATTTAGGAAATGCCTTAAGAGAAGAAGTCAAAAAATAAAAATCTGGAAATACAGTGTATATATTTGCAAATATGTTGGGCTCTTATGACTGACTTTATTGTCCTAAGAAAACAGTATAAATAAGGTTGGGGGTAATTCTCTGGCAACTAGTAAAATAGTATTTCTATAGTAAACCAAAGTAAATATTAAATAAAATGTAAACACTCCAGACAGTCATTTGTTTTACCTAAAATAGAGACATATTAAAAAAAAAAATCTTTCACATCCACCACCATATAAAGTAAGCATTTTTGCATATAAACATCCACAGTTAAAGCTCTGACATAATTGATGTAAAATCTAAATTTAAAAAATTGCAATGCAATACAGTTTTTCCTCCAAATGCAAGATTGAAATTTTACATTAAGTATACATTTAAGTAATATTTTCAGGATTACAAAGCATTCTCAGTCTCACAGATGAAATGCTAAGATATACATTGTTACAGGTTATGTACAGAATAAAGCTGTAATTCAAACTGAGATTTCTGAGGCCTTCATAAACCCTGAGTTTATGAATGACAGCAGAGCTGACAGATTGAATTACAACCCAATTATTCTCTGAGTTCACATATTGTTACTAAAAACATTTCCTTTTTAATTAGTTACATTGCAATTCATAAAGTTGAAACTGGCTATACACAAGTCACACTGTTTTAGAAGGTGCATATTTCCACAGGATCACTCAAAGAAACACCAGATAAATCCATTACATGCTCTAGAGATTAAATCTTAAAAATATCTGTTATTAATTTTTTTTTTGTAAGGTTTCCAGTTGTAGAAAAAAGAGTAGCAGAATGTAAAATCACTTGCTTTCTTTGCACATATAAACTAAAGTACATTTCAACAAGTTCAGAGCGTATTGAAAGGCTTTCTTTACAAACACAGAATTTATTATGCAGGATGTCTTCTAATGCATCCAATGTTTATTTTAACCCAAATAACTTATTTATCTGAAATAAGGATCCACCTATCTCTTACTGTATTTTGAAAGGGTGATGCTTTGCTCTCTCTTTTCCTATGCTTTCAGAATCCCACACTTGCAGGAGACTTGCAGGTCACATGCCTGCTTCCATGAGAAGAAATCCAGAGGCAGAACAACACCTGAAGCTCCTTGTTCACTGCCCCTCTCATTCCAGAAAACTGCAGCCCAGCAGCCACATGAGGCCACAAGCTCAGGAACCAGTCAAGTTGGTGGATTAGATTCTCCCCATGAAGTCTTGAAATAAGAAATATGCACAATTCACTGTTCGAGATGTGATTTCACTTTCTGTTTGGGGAGGCTTGTACAAAAGCCACTAGTTTGAAACCACATTATAAGCTCTTTTTTTTTTTTTTTATTTTTACTCACTGTTAGAATAGATGCAGCTGTTGAGCAGCAAACGTACAATTCTGCCAATTTATCTGCATGCATTAGTGACAAACCAGCAACAAGGAACTGTATAAGCAATAATCTGAGCAGATTCCAAGTTTTTGGCTCTTTCTCCATGATCTCCAGTAGCACATTCAAATCTGACACATAAGAATTTAAATAAACTCTTTTTTATTGAACTAAGAACTGTTAAAAAATTAAGGGGATCACAAATGCTCACGTACTACGATATCACTCTGAGTCCCACTTTTCTTCATTTGTTTATGAAATCACCCTATATAATAATTTCCTTTACAACATGGTTTTCCTTTTTATCTAGAAAACATGGTAGATAACTGGAAAGCAGCCCAGCACTTGCTATGCATGTCCAGAAAGGATGGATGTGTTCCAAACAAAGCACAGAACTACATTCCCTCACACAGGAACAACATTGTCCAAACAGATCAGAGGCGTACCTAGTGAAAGCAAATACACTTCAGGGTCCAGGACGAACTTTGTCTCCTATGGATCAGGGGTTTCTTCTGTCACCCTCAACCTTCCTAATCCCACACACTTTCCTCACTTTCTTTATGATATTCCACACTGGGGTCAGGTAGATGAAACTGAGACATGAATTTTCTTTTTTTCTTTTTTACATTCAAGAACTTAAAATTTAAATTTTTCTTTTCAGTTCAACCTTTTTAAACACTGCATATGCTTGGATTAGCTTTCTTATAACAAATAATTCAAGTTGCATTATCATCTAGGGCAGTGTGGAGTTCCTTTATGAAAACAGTATCCACATACATGGCATACCTCGCAGATTTCTATTTTGAATTTACCACTTAAGTATGGAAATTTGCACAGTAAATATATATATATATCTCCTTAAATAAATGTAATGATGGCATGATATAATAGAGGAGTCTGTAGCCATCAATAAAAATCAAAGGCAAATATGAGCTCACAGCACCTGTAAAAATGAACACACCTCTGCTTATATGTTTAAAATGAAATTTTAATCACCTACTAAAGACAAATTTTGGGAACCTTGGCAGCTGCTAGTTTTCCATTTAAGGGTAACAAAATGTTGAACAGAAATTTGTTGAGTGTAGCTCACTGCTGTCAATAAAACAACTGTTCCCAGGTGGGCAGACCACTGCTGAAGCAAGGATGGGATTCTGACTCTTGCTGAAGAATTAGCTCTATTCCAAACTACACACAACACATTTTGTACATGTGGGAGAGCCTATAAACTTAATTGCCTAGATCAGGTAACAAAAGCTTTCTTAAGAAAAAAATGTTTAGAAACATCTGATTCTCCTCACTAAGACAATAAGTGGCACTTCATGGATTTAAAGGATCATAATGGTCTTTTCTGGTTCCTGCTTTGGCCTCCCATGGAAATAGATCATGAACGTCTTCCTGAAAACAATTTCATTTCCTCCATCAAGTCTGTACATTCTGTTCACCCTATAGGAGTGCTTCCAGAGAGATGCTCTTTTTTTTTGTTTGTTTGTGGGGGGTTTTTTGGTGTTTGGTTTTGGGGTTTTTTTGGGTGGTTTTTTGTTTGTTTGTTTGTTTGTTTTGGTTTGGGGTTTTTTTCTTTGTTTGGGGTTGTTTTTTTTTTTTTAAATAAGGCTTGAAGCTTATAGAATCAGAAATTTGTTTCAGTTGGAAGGGACCTTAAGGATCATCTCCAACCCAATGCTGTGGGCAGGGACATCTTCCTCTAGAGCAAATTGCTCAGAGCCCCATTAAGCCTGGCCTGAACACTTCCAGGGATGGGGCATCCACAGCTTCTCTGGGCAACCTGCGCCAGACCAAAAAGATATTTTACACCATTTTCTCCCATAAAACAGTTTTATAATAAGGAAATTACTGTCAATTAAAACAAAGACAAAAAAACACAAACAAAAATTCCCTAACCATTTTTTTGCTTTTATCCTGATTTTTTTTTCCCAGCAACTAGATGACATTAGTTCTTTTTCAGTGAAACAAAAATTTCATCTAAAACACATTAAATACTTTTTTTTACAGCAAAATGACAGCTTTTCCCTTTTTTGAATAAACAGACAGATTGAATTTTTTGTCTTTTTCAAAGTATGCACACCCAAGCTAAAAGATAAACTCAAGTCTAATAGTTTCCTTCTTGCTGATGCTTCATAATCCCTGTATGAAGGTCCACGGACCACGCTCGCCTTATATTATCTCATATATCTGCTGATTTTTTTCAGTACTATTAAACACCAAAATGGTGTTGATTGTGCTGATTTACACTCCACCATCCTGACAGATTCTCTTCTTGTTTGTTCTTATTTATTACATGCTATTGAATTATTATTTTCCTGATCTTAATACAAGAAGAATGTGGATGGAGTGTGAATGGACACATTTTGTAGAATTTAGACATGATCATTTATGAGTGCAAAGACTCTGGGTACGGGGGCTACTCTTCTGCTTGCAGTGCACACCAGATTCAAGGTCTTAGACAAACTTTTCTTCCCAAGCACTTTTTTTCCAGAGTGAAATATTTTGAAACATGCGCTAAATTTTGAAAAGATGAGCAGCCTAGTAAAAAGAAGCAAAGGGATGGATTCCATGCTGGAAGTTAAATATATACTTGCATATTTTGCTGGGTCAGGAATGAAGTGCTAAACCACTGAGAGAAGGAGTTCCAGCCAAATACATGAGATAGACTGATTTTCATTGTTATGCTGAAAAACTATGTGACACAGAACTAAAAGTCTTACTCCAATTTCTGGCTGATGAATGTTCAGATGAGCAAGTAAAAAAGCTGCTCCTTATAGCAAGGAAAGATTAAGAGGCACAAGAGGCAAAAAAATAAACAGAAATGTGCAAAGCAAAAGTGAGAGATTGACAAATTCTAGATTATTATTACTGATGTCTAACAATTATCAGTTTTATTCAAAGTATGAAAAAAGCTTCTTAGCTGACACTGGCAACAAATCTATCACAAACTACTGTGGGGAGAGACTGTAAGTTACAGCTGCTGCACAACAGAGAACTCTGAGACTGCCAAGCAAGGTAACTTCTCCTACTTGCACTCCTTCCTCATAAACTTGGTATGTAGAAGATTCTCTGACTTCAAGAGGGGATATGTTCTACATGGATATATGTGGACTTTTATGGGATCAATGTGCCAAGTAGTGGAATTACTGTTGCAAGGGTGTTTTACAATTGCTTTGTGGAACACAGATACTATACTATACAGATACTCTATTGAATTCTCAAAGAATATAGTTAGTCCATAAAGTCTTAAAGACTGAAGTTTGAACAAATTTATTGACCTAAAATGTGAGGAGGGAAAAAAAAAAAAAAAAGGCGCCCCAAAGCTGTGCAGACTCACCAAAGTGCTGATCTGGACACTAGCATTAAATGAAACAGAAGTTTGAAAAGGCAGCTGAGGGAAGATCCAGTATTTTCTATCTAGTAGAGCCTCTTAGGACATGGCAGAGACCATTGAAAACTACACAGTACTATTGGAGATGATTTCTGAAAATGTCCCATCAGATGGCAATAGTAAAGTACAGGTATGCACACAATACAGCACATATACCTTCTTGTTACACTTGCAATAATTTATTTGTTTAAAAAGCAGATGTTATCAAAAACTTTCTATATTAAAAAAACATTTCAGAACTCCCAGGTGCTCAAAAACGGTTTATGAATTTCCTTTTTCACAGACCCAGAAAATTAATTATGTAGTCTCACAAGCAAAACCTACCTTTGCCACATACATACCCTTCAAAACTCAGTGAGATAAAGAACTGGTTTTTTAAATGGTTGTGCCCATCACAAATTATCTTAGTGCACACACATGCACACGAAAAAATTAGGTAGCGCCAAGAACCCCACCCAAGTCAACTTATCCAGCTCTGAAACACATTCAGGCTACAATTCCTAACATTCAGCACATTTAAAATGCTGTTTTAAGTCTAGCCTAATGATCTTATGTATTCAAATTCACACATTAACAAAGCTGCTTTTTCTTTTTTTTAAACAAACCAAAACAATAACATCAAGACTCAGAAAATAAATAATCAAAAATCTCTTTTACAAAACGTACCACTTATACAGAAAGGGTTGTTAAAAAACAAAAAGCAAGGAAATGTGGAAAATATGTCTTTTTTCTTACAAAACAATACTGAGGTGCAGGTTCTATGTCATCAGAATCTCAGGACAAGGAGGCTACAGCACAGGGAGTGGACTGGCAGTAATCAATTCTACTTTGGACCAGACTGCATTTATCATTTTTCTCCAGAGCCTTTTCTGGTCAATTATGCATAAAGTCTGTCAGTTATCACCCATTTTTTCATTAATAGCTGTATTTTTCTAACTGTTTTTCCATCACAGTAGTTGCTCCTATGGCAACACAACCCTCCAACATTCATTCCTTGAGAGTGACCGCAGCATTGTGAGTGAGAGACAATTGAATGGGGCAGCCTACATCTGTCCCCTATTTTCCTTTCAGAAAGCATCCAAATAATTGCCCAGCCAGCTTGATTGCCAGGTATTCCAATATTAAAAATATCTGCATCCATGATCAGTCAAAAGCAATACACAGAATTTAAGACAAGGAACAGCAGGTGACATATGTTGAAATTTTGTTAGTACAGTTCTTAAATTCCTCCCCACCCCCCTCAGCCATAGAAATATAGATGATTACAGCATTCCAGATTTTATACTATTAGATCTTATGTATTGAGAGCATAATATCATTGCATTTGGTTGTTTCTGGAGAGGTTTGGGACTTTTTTTCAGTTGGTTGATGGAGTTTTTACTTGCTACAGATGTTAAATTTGCATTCTGTTTGCCTTCCTTCTTCTCCCAATAACTTTTGAATTAATTGTATAATTCCAACAAATATTTTTAATAGAAGGCTATAGTGTCTCGAAAATAATAATTTTAAATCCAAGGGAGCACAAAATCCCTTGCAAGATTCCTTTCAGAAAAGAAAAAAAAAAAAAAAGCTGTTTTCAACTACACTGAAAGACACAGAAAATGCTCTGATACAGTGGGGAGAATTTTGATTAGATTTCATTCCTCATTAGACAACAAAGAACAGGGCAATAAAAAAAAGCTACAGAAAAACAATCATGGACACACTTGTGAATCCTTATGTTTTGGGTTGCCTTGTTTGAATAAGGATTTGAAAAAGCAAAGGTAAGGAGAGGAAATTATACATGGATTCTGCTAGTTTAAAGAGATTGTCTTTAAACCAAACATTTTGGGACTTTTTTAAGCAAATATCCATTTACAGTGTATAAAAATGTAAGCATAGAACATTGTTCTATAATTCTTCAGATGGCCAAGAAAAGTGTGCTTCAGAATATTAAAATCAAGCATCTTCTAGAGTCTCTTCAACTGAAAATTGGAAAGAATAATTGCTGCAGCATGCTTAGGAGACTGATCCCTCAACCCCTGCCATGCCAAACCCATTATCACCCCAAAGGGGATAATAACTGTCATGCCTGGTCTCAAGCTCCAAGTATGTTTGTTAGTGCCCTGACTGATACAGAAAACAAGCTCCAGCATAAGAGAAGCTTCACACTAAAGTGTGCTAATGAATCACAGCGACAGCAGAGGGTTTTAACCTTCACACAGCACAGGAGTTGCTCGCTAACTAGTCAACTACAGGAAATCAAGCTCTAGCAAAAGAGCCATTTGTACATGCAAGGAAATAAAACAAAGCTGAGCTTGGTTTAGTTCATAAATAACAGCTCCACATCTTGTGCGTAAGGAGGAAACATAATTAGTTCCAGGGTGCAAAAAAAGAATCCGTCTGGGCACCTCAGAAATCTCCAAAGGAGAGGGCTGGCCATGGCAGTGAACTAGATCCCACCTAAAGGATGGTTCTGGTTCTGAACAAATTCCCTTGCCAGAAAGTTCTCAGGTTCAGGCTCCAAAACAGACTCCTCCTAAAGGGAGGATCCAAAGGTGAAAGGCAAGCACAAAGAATGAAATCCAGACTGACAGAAGTTCAGCAGGCTAAGGAAAACATTTCACAACCTATCCTTCTGCTGCACAGATGGCTCAGTACATGGAGGAGCCGTGGGTACAGGCACCTTTTTAACAAGGTTTCAAAGAGCATTAATAGTGTTCCCAGACACTACAATAACAAAATACAATACTTACTACTTTTTACTAAAACCAGATTAATGTTAAACGTAGCAATGTATTGAAACTGATGTATCTTTTACTGCATAGAGAGAGGTTATTCTTCAATACCTGCTCCTTTACCTTACATTCTCTAACTTGCTGGATTTCTACACTGGCTTTTTTCTTTTTACTATGCTTGTAACCTGGACTTCAGGCCTTCAGTTGTGTATTTCTGTTTTAGGCAGCTTTACAGTTCTGTATTTCCACACACCAGCCTCCTGTTCAGAGATTTGCTTTCAGTTCAAGACTCAAAACTTCACTGGGCACAAACTAATCAATTCTGCTCTACACATGAAATGGGTGTGATCAACCTGGAAAGGCAGGGAGCAACTTTTCTGTGGAAGACATTAGCTACTTGTGAACATGAAGAAATTCTTACCAACATATTCTGAATGCAGCACACACACTACAGACCTTACGAGTCCCAGAAGCAAACTTTCTGCACATATTTCTGTCTAGGGAATCCTAGCCAAAACACGGCAAGCCTATATCTAAAACTTCCAACCGCTGAGAGGGAGAGAGGTACATTCATACCTTTCACATAAAAGCAAAAAATACATTTGAAAGCAAGTAGAACAGAGATTTACATCTCCCCTTCTAGACTTCTTCCAGGAAGATTTTTCAGTCATCTTACGTGCCCAATAATAAAAACCCAATAGAACATACCTCAAGCTGGAATATCCTATAGCACCATTAGTCCAAAAACTCTAGTAATAAGCACTGGGAATAGAACTCAGATTTACAAAGATTATAGGGTGACCAAATTCCCCCCACCAAGGCAGTATACAATAGCAATTCTGTGATTCCACAAATTCTAGGCAGCTCTCCCAGACCTTGATTTTATTTATTGTAACTCTCATGTCATGGTGCCCTACAGACATCCTTCCCTATCCCATCCTTCCCTGATGCTGAACCAGTTCTGTCCTTTCTACAACTACTTTGACATATTTTCTTGTGTACTTGTAGAAACAACTTAAAATTCAGCTTTTATTGTATAACTATGCAGCTAAAGTCTAAATCAGTATCTTTCAGATATTTTCTTAAGTTTCAATTAAAAGACTTCAGCTTTCGGAGTTTCTAAGACCATAATGCCAAAATATACAAAAAATAGCAAATAGAATAAAATACAAGGTCTGAGATGTTTAAGTCCAAGTGCTAGCATATGTGCAAGAAAAATAATATGCAAATTGCATAAAGAGAAGGAAAGAGTAGTTCTGGACTACAGTTCTTATCATTTGAGGGATAATAGTTTGATTTTAGTGATTGCTGAAAAGACACAAAGCACTGCAATTCAGCAGTAACTATAAAGGCTCCTATAAACAGCAATGGAGGAAAATGGAGGCAGATAAAAGGAGCCATTTTTAAGAAATTAATCCACTCTCCTCTTCATCATAATGAATGTTATGCTCCCACCTTAAAAAAAAAAAACCTTAAAGAAAACCCAACTCTGCTACACGTCAGAAATGAAATGAAGTAACAATTACACAGACGTTTTCTGCTAACCAAAACCACACTTCCTAGTCTTCAAGGGATCATTTGTCCCTGAGACAACCACTCTGGCTCAGGCTAGACTCTAAGTTATTGATGTTGTTTATGGAGGTGGGGGAGTGATTCCATCTGTCTGTGATGGGCACTGCATGTTTTGAGGAGAAAATAGTCAATTCCAAACAGTTTACTGATAGAAAGCTTGACCTGGATGAGCTGAATAGCTACTGGGTGACTGCCATGCACAGCTCAGTCTCAGCAACTGATTTGTACATGATAATCATCTTACACAGATGAACCTTACATTGTGGTTTACATGTGTGTGGGATCTCTATGTTATCTATGCTAATAAAACATTAATCAAGGGCCAAATTTATAGCAGGCATTTTGTAAGTAAGGTCAAGACAGGTCAGCCTCACATAATAGGAAACAACTATAGGCTAGATCTTAACACTGTAACTGAACACCCTTGTTACTTTACCTTGGCCCTTGGGATCAAGACAAGTAGCAAAATGTTTTTCCTGCCTCAGAATGGTGTTTCGCCTACCATAAACTAAAATGCAACCATTAAAACCAATTAAAATGGCCATTATTTTTATGAATCTTGAGAACACCTACATCTTAAGAAAAAAAAATCACAAATAGCCATTTCCCCATTTCTACAATAATAAAAAGATATTTATATAGCATATTAATTTATGTGAGAAACTATTTCAGTTTTAGTTAGATAGCTATCCTAATCACGTAAAATTTATTTTCTATTTGGATTCTTACTAGCTGAAGTTACTCACTAACTGAAGTTACATTTAAATAAATGGCATTTCTTATAATACATCTTATAAAATCCTTTAGAAAAAAAGTAAATACTGTTCTTAGTCTGCCTCAACAATCAATTCAATATTAATGAATAAAATATTGATGGTTCTGAACACTGACTACAAGTCAAAGAGCATGGCCTCATCACCTGATCTGTCAATTTCTATAAGTTCCAATAATATACATATAAAGTTATGGATAGAACATTAAACTAATTGGTAATATTAAGAGGGTTTTTCCTCAGAGGGCCTCTCCTCCTTTCTAGTTTAAGAGATAGATCAGAAATAAATGAGCAAACTGGAATCTAATTTTTGAGACAGAGCCTTATCTCACAATTCCTAGCAGTAATGTCTTTCAAATATCAATTCCCTTTCCCAAGAGATTAGCTGAATACAAATTATAGTTTCAACATTAACCAGTACACAAGGACAGGAAGAAAGAAAATCCATGACACACAGATAAGCAAAGTATTTAATGAAACTAAAGAGCATTAAGATTCTGCAAAATCCCATATTCGGAATTAGAACTGAACCAAAGTACTAAAGAACATGAAACCATGCTCATAAAACTCAAAGAAAATTACACAAAAAGGAAAAAGAAAAATGATTTTTAAAAAGTTTCAAGGCACAGAACTCCCTGAAGGCTAAGGCAGAGGTGCTATCAAATATTGTGACTTACCTCCCTTCATTGACAAGCTCAATAAAGGCCAGGCCAGCATTCTTCTGTATAGAGTTTTGCCACTCCTGGGTAAAGACAAAACAGAAGAGAAAACTAGCTGTATAAAAACAAAACTTGGAAGAGGCATTTTCAGAGACAAAATCATACACATTCTCTTCCTCTTTAGCAACTTACAGCACCATCAGCAAACGCACAAAGCATTAATTTTGTGTGGATCAGGAAGCAATGAATGCCAGCATGAAAGAACAGGGCAGCATGATTTACTTAGGTTCATATTAATGGGAGAAGAAAATCCAAAACCATCCCACTAAGGATTCCATAATTTTCTTTTGTTATGTCATGTAAAAATCCTGAACTTGCTCTTGTTCATGGATGCTTTTTGCCTTTTTGAACCATAATAGTGCCAGAAACTGTTTCACATTAAGGCAAGGCTCATTCCTTATATAAAAATTTCCCTTGTAGCTTAAACCCTAGTAGGGATATTTCCTAATAATAACCCTCACTTCAGCACCACATAGTCATCCCTACTCATTAAAAAAAAATCTGTTAACAATCCAAATATTGCACCATTAACACTTTTTTTCTTAACACACTGAAATAACGCTAATGGCAGACTAACATGCACTGCATATTCCTTAAATACAGCTGAACCTTGAATTAAGCAAAACTCTACACCTCTTAAACATGTAGGATTAGTTTTGCCTGGCCCCCATAAGAGACACAGGGTGAGCAACCAACCCAGATGACCTATCACTGGGACTTGTTACCCTCATTTGAAAGATGAAAAGAAAACAAAATTACTTAACACAGAAAGTAGATTTTTTTAATCTCAGACCACATAGGAACAAGTTAAAAATTGGTTAAAAATTAAAGCAGTAAATAAGTGTGTACCTTATCTTTTGGGGGAAATGTAGAGCCAAATAGAACAGGACAAATATAACTCTTCATTTAAACTCTTCAACTCTTCTACTCTAATACAAAAGACTGATTCTGCAGCAGACAGACAGTTAAGTTTCATGTGCTGTTCCACATCAACTTCCTTGTGTTTTTTCACTCTTTGTCCTATGAAATAATAATCCTACTGATTATCTGCATGAGTACTTTTATCACTGTGGTTATTTTAAAAAAAAATCTCATCAGCTCCAAGGCAGGGGATAAGTTCAAAACAGGAAAAACGTCTTAAACAAATTTCACATTTCTGAATGTAGGAGATTTTTAATACACAGTGTTGGGGTGCATTTTTTGGTGCTCAGTGTTGCAGAATTACCTCTCAGTCAGTGAGACAAAGGTTTAATCAGACACACTGAAACAACGTTGTTATTTACAACTTAAATCCTACCCTCTGCCCCCACAGGAATTTAAAAAAAAAAAAAAAAGTATTTTCAAATTTCAAATGCAGGTGAGAAGTTATAACTCTGATTTCTCAAGCTGTTTTTTCAGGCCTAACACATGCTTATCATGTTCATCATGCTCATCATGTTTAAGCTGCAACAATGTATTACAATTTTCAAGGAGTCAGAATTAAAAGCAGAATAATTGGAACATGTGATGTATTATTCATCACAAATTATAAATGTATTCTAGTGGAAAAAATAAAAAAAGCCTTTTAGTTTCTAATATTCTAAACAAAAGAGCATATGCAAATAATCCTTCTAAGAGGTTTTAAATGTAGTATCAGGTTCTAAATATTTACCTTTATATAATGATAACTGAAACTATTCTGTTAGCTGAAGTGTGAGAAAACTGAAGGAAAGCGAAATATTTTTTTCCATTTATGACACTGTCCATCTGCTGTTCTGCTTTCTAAAGAGCTCACAACAATACTTGAAAATTTAATTGGTGAAGATGGAGGCTGCCAAAAGTGAAAGGAAAGTGCATTTATCATGAGACTTTTCAGCATTTTTCTCTACATCAGACATCATCAAAGAAGGTGTTAGTCAAAACATTTTCATAAATCACAGCTGAACACACCCTAAAGCTTATTTTAATAGTTGAAAGAAAAGACTAATGGTCTTCATCTTTCATGATCCATTCAATATTTCCCCACAGTATATGTTCACTCTCAAACAATTACACTCAGTATACATATTGCATTATTATATCAGCATCTTAGTTATCCATCTCCCAAAGGTATCAGGGAAAAAAACATGTTAAAAGCTTCAAACTCAACCACTAATGCAACTAAATAACTACAAAACACATTTCAGCACTTTTCTGAGGAAGGGCTGATCAGCTGAGTCGATAATTTCATACCTGTTCTAAGCTGTAGGTAATTGACTATCATTTCCCGTGGCTCTAAATGTTTAGTGACCAAGAGACATCATCTACTTCTAATGCTTTTGGTCACTGAACACTCAACAGTGAAGCAATGAAAGGGGAAAACCAAGAAGCACTAGACACAATCACAAATAACTCAGATGAAAAATCACCATGAAAAGGACACAAAAAGGAAATCACATCTTATTCAAATACTTTGTCTGATAAGGAAATTTACGAACTCATTACTGTGTCACCTATTTCCTTAATAGAAACTTTAAATAGCCCCAAAAGTACCCTAGGCAAGGATTAAAACCTTTCCTGAAATGGTGCTGCAAACCTCATCTGAATTATAACTTTGTATGGAATAAGAGACTACATTTCCTTTCTATGCAGCACAACTCTGAAGTGAGCAAAAATACATCCCAGTCCTCTATAGCTTTAATTTTATATCATAACAAGTTTCATTAGCACAGTCTTACTGAGTGCACAAGGGTCATTAAATGAAAACATTAAACAGTAGGGGTCTTAAACCCCTCCTTTCAGAAACTAATCATCTCCCTCGAGGTTCGTATCATGACCTGTTGTCCTATTTGAGTAATGCTGGGGTTATTTAATCTATTAAACAGTGGAGGTTTTTAATTAACCTTAACTAATGATCAGTTGTATGACAGCACCAAATTCTCTAATAAAACTCATAAATTACTATATTTACTTTTTTCTAGAAAATACCAAGACCAACAGCATGCACTAGACTATAACCAAAGACCAAAACATACAAAATACCACAAGCTGGATAAGACCATAGACAGCGAAAAGATTAGTGTAGCAAACAGGTTTCAGTTCTTGTACATCCCACTTTATGTCATTGTGCCTACATGTGTATGCATAGCTATCTCAATCTTCGGATGCATTTAAAAGTCTTTCATGCTTTTTCATCCTCATCTTTCCTTTCATAGAAAACAAGGTACATCTCTAATCACATAGAATGATCAGAAAAATGAAGTTATTAAAAAAATTCTGCCTTGAATTTGATTTTTTTTATTTGTTATTGGCTTCCTACCCATTCTGAGTATCCTTGTTCAGATCAAATACTTCACGAAGTGCTTCTTTACCCAAAAAGCCTTTTCCTGCAAGCAGCAGATAGCAGGATCCAGCTTCAAAACAAAGAATGCAGGTGGTTCTTTATGCAATGTGTAAAGAATCTACCACCAAAAGCATACCATGGTGATTAAAAGTTCAATAGGATCCAGAGGAAAGTACATATCAAAAAAAATAAACACATTAATATTGGCTAAATACAGAGAAACTGCATCCAATTCAGGAATACCCTGAGCAAAAATTGCTGGAGAGTGGAAGAGTATCATACTTGTCCTACCTTATTCTTTTTGAGCATGTCTTTGTGTATATAGTTGGAGATAGGACAAGAAGTAAAGTGGAGCCTTTATGTAGCCCAATATAACCATTCCTAAACTGAAAATCACTCAAACAAATACCAAGAAAATTTTGTTGATGCATATTTTTGTTGGTTTGGAATTTGAAATGCTTGCCCGTAGGCAGCAAATGGACATATCCCCTCTCAGCTGTACACCCTTGGTAAAGTAATTTAATAGTGTTTTAAACAATTATGGCAGGGGTGTTGGACCTAGATGTTCTTTAGGTCATTTTCAACTCAAGCCATTCTACAATTCTTTTAATACCTCAAAACATACATTCTTCAAGGCATATACAAACATTTCCAACACCAACCCATCAACTAGTCTGATGGCTAAGCAATTAAGGATCTTGAACAGAATATTTAAAACATTTCCAATAGATGAAAATAGATGAAAACTGCTCTATTTCCAACTGTAACAAACTTTTCTGCTGCTCTCATTCACGTATATGTACACATGCATGCTCCTTAAAAATTCATTTTTTCAGAAACTTAAAAAAACATCCTTCTAAACAGTTTAACATATTCTACAATTAAGGATTATATCTAGCAATGGAAACACAGATTCATCAGCAGGCAAAAAAGAGAAAATTCTTCACTAATCCATCCTTCCCATAAAGCTGGTGGAGTTTTGATAATTTATTTTGGTTATGAAACAAAGGAGAAGGATGACTTTGGTACTGACAACTATGAATGGGGCACTAAGGAGCAGGGTGGGAAAATGTGTTAACATATGACTAAGAGACATATTATATCCTAGAGTAAAGGTCAAATCTGCATGAAAAACTTGTTCATAGAGAGATACACTAATCTTTAAGTGCCTAAAGTAAACTATCAAGAACTTTTCAGCAGTGTTTGCACTTGGTGTCAGCACTCTCTCAGCACCACATCCACTACAGGCTTGAATGAACTCAACAATAAAGAACATATAGTGAAAAGTAGATTATATCTCAGCTGGGTTCTTCATAATTAAAAAAAGTTAGACTGCATGTTAAGCAGAATCTCTGAAAACATAAATTACTTTTAAAGGTTGAAGCATGCTTCAGTTATTTTAATCTGTGAAACTCCATTGAAAAAAATTAGAAGCAACATGGACTTAAAGGAAAGCATATCTAGAAACCATGCAGCAATTTAAAATCAAAATTAGCACAGGCCAAGTACTTACAAAAGAGGAACATTTTGCAAAGATATGACACAAATTAATATAAAAGTAACATGAGAACACATTTGAGATAGTTATCCAGTATACCTACAGACATACCTATGCGCTCAAAAAAAATTTAAAAACCATAAACAAATAACAAAAGAACAATCAGAAACTGTCTGAGAAAAAAAATCATTTCAATAAATATTTTTGTGGCCCTTTCTCCGCAGAACATTACCACTGTTGCTGAATCCTGAAACAAAGTGAGAACTCGCAAAAATATTTACTACTATCCTAAAAATTCAGAACTTCTTGTCAGCCAAAAAACATTATCAAACAGGCTTGGATTTACTGAAATTTAAACAAAGGCTTCTCTATGAAAGCTTTAACGTGGCATCTCTGTAACAAGCCAAACTGCCTCACTAATCAATACAGAGGGTTTGATTTCAATAAGGGTGATAAAAGTTACTCTAACCCTGGCCAGCTACAAGCTCTCAACAGATGATTGTCATTAGGGCTCTATCAGGGTGCCACGTACTCGGGCTGTACAAATGTGTCCTATTAGTACATGGCCTGTCTATTTGGCAACTCCGGGCTCAAGACAAATGGCAGCTGCTGCCCTTCAAGGTCTGAAGTCAAGTCCTTCGGGAATCTGAAAGCCCAACTGGAAAAATCAAGGCCTGTTCATTAGAGACTGCTCCAGGGGAAACTTGCAAGACTGCCATTAGAACTTTATAAAAGAGCTAATTATTTTTATAAGACTTTTAAAACTATCAAGCACACCCAGTTATAATAAAAAGTATTTACTGTTGGCATTCCATTAAAAAAAGACATTGTTTTTTGTCAAAAAATCTGCTGGTGACAGTACACAACTGAAGTCTTTGTAATGAAAATTTTAATGAGTCTTCTATGAGAAAGTTGTGTAAAAATTGAACAGATGAGAGAGCTTCTCAAGTGAAGGTATAACACCACATCCACTGATGTGAGAAAATATCCCAAACACACTCATATCAACCTAATGAACTACACATAAATGTGGGCTGAGATTGTGCACATGTGATTATCTACCCCTGAAAAACAGAAGGAATTCAAGAAACAAACGCGTTCAGTGTTGTAAAGGTGGCTGAAAAGAACAAACAAAATCCTAGTTTCGAAACTGTGCTGCTGAGGAACTGCCAAACATGCTGCAGTATGTGTGTATTAATAAATCAGTCAGAATGGCACAGGACCCACATGGTATCAAACATTAGGACTAAGCAGAAAAATGAAAATTACCACTGTTTCACTATTTTTCCTGTTTTATCAAACACCAAAACAATAATAATAATAACAACTCCTTCCATAAAATATACTCTGGGGAAAAGTTGGTACATGACCTTTTTTTTTTATTCACAACCACAAAATTCTTAACTATTCTAACTATGAAACCAAATCAAAGTTTCTGATATTGAAATATTTTCCCAGCTGCACAACATGACAACATTGTCTTGAGTTCTAAGGTTATAACAGATCACCGCTACAGAGTATTTATTACAAATCTTTTAAAAGTGCTATATGAAATTCATTAGTGCTCCTTAATCAATTCTTGGACCAACACACACATGAGCTTCCAACCGCCTAATTCAAAAAAGCAACTACAACCCTAGTCCTCATGTAAAAGGAAGACAGAAAGAAGCTATGTGAAACCAGTTTAAAAGAATGAAAATGTAAAGAAAACAGATTAGGAATGATTTATATCAATGCCTAGTGCTGAAGTTAATTACAACTAACCCAATAAAATCGTGCCTTTATTATTGTACAGCAAGTAATAACCTTAAACGCAAAAAACAGAACTCTTTGCTGACTTCTGCATGCTCAATTCCACAGCACACTACATTAAGAATTAAAGAAGTAGTAAATAAGCCATACAGAAACAGCAGGTTTTTAACTAAAAGCAGAAGAATCCCCTGCTGTTTAACCATGTGGGTTTTTCCATGTAAACAGAGCTTCCTATAAACTAGTATTATGTTGTTAGTGGTAAATGCCTAAAACTATAATGAGAGTTTAATTTCAATGCTTAAAAGTTGGAGTTCAAGTCACAGTAAGCTTTTATAAATTCTGAGAATAAATTATACACATGTAGAGCTGCAGTTACATACTTCAGTACTAGATTCTTCCGTAAAAATATCACAGAAAAAACTGTCAGCTTGTCAGACAATGCCTTTTGTGCTATGAGATTACTCTCAAAGTGACAACTGTAACCTACTCTACAAAGGACATAAACCTATCCTAAAAAAATATATTGTTATGAAAGATATACTATATAAAATATTACAGCATCTTTATAAATAATATTACAATCTTTAAAAACTACACACAGCCAAAAAAATCTTGAGATAGGTTGCATTTGCCATAATTTATGGTAATACCAAATATTCTTAAAACAGCAATAAAAGAAAACTTTAACTTAATCCAAAATTCATACAAAATTATAAAAATATGACATATAAATATAATTATAACAGTAATAATTTTCACAACATAAAAGCTGCATATCTCTCTGATCAAAATGCATAAACTTCATTTTTGTATCTAGTTTAAAAGAAGTATGAAAAACTGGGGAAAAAGCTGAATGAGTGGTTTTCAGGTCCCCAGTTTCTGATGGAGGAAGCAATTTCCCCAGGCAGCTTTTCCCTTTCTCTCTCCCACTAGCAGGCTGTTGCCATGACACCCCATGAAACAAAATTAGGGGTCAGGTTTGAGTTCATCTAGCAGCAAACCTTTTCCACTGCAGTTTCCTCTCCAGGTTCTTTAACCATCGGCTATTTTCAATGCCAAGATGAAAGACTAGTTTCAGAAAGAATACAAAGAGGAATCTTAAAAATTAATTGAGAAATCCAAGTACCAAGCAGTTCTGTAAATAGGCAGCAATGGGAAGCACAAAACCCTTAAGTCAAAGGAGATGAGTCAGAAAAACAGACGTGAGGAAAAGCAACAACATAAAATGAACAAAGGGAAAAGATCCAAAAAATTAAGCTGCAGTCCAGCATCATTTTCATGAACAAAGGTAAACAAATTGAGAAATAGCAGGAGCATAGCACAACTGACCCTTGATTTCAGTACTTTTTTGTTTAACTGTGAATGTAATTTGAGATTTTGTAAAACCACTGAACAGGAAGGAAAATGGCTTTCAAGGTAGACTACAAATTACAAATTGAGAAAATCACAGCAAACTCAGTGCTGCACAGCAGCACCAGTAGTGCTGGACTGGTCCCACTGATAGCAACATTCATCATCACCATGAAATAGCAGCAATCTTCCTGCTCAATTCTCTTAGCTTCAAATAAATAAATTTAACTAATAAAGAAACACACACTAGTTTTGGAACCATAAGCCCCTTTATATGCCGGTGGGGTTGGAAATAATGATCTTTAAGGATCCTTCCAACCCAAACCTTCCATGATATTGGTATCACCCTTTCCCCCAAATGTAGCTTGGTTTCTATTTAAACTCGCATAATGAACGCATGCACATGATGAACATGATTCTTGCTATCACTGTATCTTTGAGGGAATGAAATTCAAGTATCTAAACCAATCCCACCTCTTCACTCATAACACAGGATGTCCCAACCTGTTCCTTGATATTCCCTTAGACAATCCTATCCTAATGCAGATATTTTCTTAAAAGATTTAGAGAAAATGAAGCTAAATCTTTTATTTTTTTAAAGGCAGAAAAACTACTATCTCTCCCATTACTCTCCACTTGCATACTCTGTTCCCTTCCTCATCCTACATCTATTGTCTTTATTTACACTGAAATATAATATATATAAAACATGCTGCAACAATGGTCTCTATTATCATCTGTCACTACAATAAACATCATAAATAATAATGTTCTGCTCCTTAACTGCACTCACCAAGCAGATTTATCAAAAGAAAAATATATCCATCTTGGTTTCAGGTAGAAATAGAAATCAATGTCTGCAGAACTTCTCAAAGAGCACTGGAAAATCCAGCTGTTTCTTCTGAATGAAAATTGACTCTGTACTAGGATATAACACCTAATAGACCTCAATATCATGATTGCTGCATAATCTGAATTATGAGTTTTTATCATTTAAGTTACCACAAAATAATCATGGAAAAATTAGTGCATTGCCAACAATCCTTGATGAGACAAATGTTATCTCAGTTCCACAAATAGGCAAAAAGCAGAGATGCAAATAAATAAGAGTGCAAGTCAGACAATAAACTGAACAAAATTTCTTTGGGTAGAACTTCCACTAAATAGACCAGCTTCCCAAATCCTGAGTTCCCCAAAAAGGTCTGCTTGGAGACAGACACACATTATTTGGTTTATTAACACAAACAAAAAAGTTCCCATATTTGTAATTAGTATTATATCAGCAAGAAACATTGCTGCTCACTGAACTTTCCAAAATCTCATACCTCTCCCCTGCCCTAACCCTCTTTCCATAATCTCAAATTAAACAGACAGGCTGTAAAACAGCAGGGTGTCAAATTAAAGCACACTTTATTTTCAGAGGTCTCCACACTTCGTGGCTGACTTCCTGTCAGGAAGAGTTCCATTTCAGTGCAGAGCCCCACCAGCAGGGAGCTCACGGAATTAAGTGCCAGTTGATATTACTTTGTTTTGCATTTACCACCCCTGAGAATATTGTTCAAAGATCTAGTTATAAAGTCAGCGTGGTATCATCCTTCTGACTAGACTGCCAAGCCACAGGGTGTGCTCTTGCTGCATAAAACTCACCTTAAATGGTGGTGTTTTTTTAAGTCCTAGTGCGCTGGTGAAGCAACAGGATGCCTTTTTTCTTCAGAAAAGTCTTGCTTCTGTAGCTAAGTTATGTTCCCTCAGTTTTGAACACCTGCAGCACTGTACATTAATGGAAATTAAGCTGTCCTGTTCCCTTATCCCACTCCCAGGATTCACATTCACATTAGACAATCCACTCTCCTCCCCAGGCATAAAAACGTGTACATTATTCAATCAAACTCTCAGCAACACAGCTTTAAGGGCTAATATTTCTAGCTGTAGAGGGTGTGTTTTCCATTAAACTCACACCAACATCATGTCCTGAATTTCTCAGCAAATGCAAATAATTTTTAACTCATGAAAGTTTTTCTTCATATGAGCTTATAATATATGAGAAGTCTAAAGAATCACTAAAGATTGTACTCTAAGAAAAGAAAATCAGGGAGGAAAAATCCTCACTTTTGCCACAGAATTCTGTTTTAGTAAGAACAACTTCAGAAAGTTCATCTCTCTACACTCCAGTGTGGACAACTATTTCAAAGAATGGTTTTGTGGTTTGTAATCCTATCTTTTATCCATTTCTCTACCAAAAGCCTGCAAGACATTGAATCCTCCAGCCAGAATTCCATGAAACAATGCTTCTCATCACTCCAAACAAATATGTCACTGCTTTACTACACCTGTACACTTGTACCTCCCCATACATTTTCTCAGTCTAATATATAGAATCCATCTTGACTTTTTTTCATACTTCAAAACCACAAAGCTCAAAATTCCTTCCCAGAAAGCAGATGTGTAGCATAAACCAAAAAACACTAGTTTTTGCTGATCTTAAAATCTCACATTGTACATTTCATCTCCAAACTGGAGAATGAGTAAACCCTTAAAACATCCCCCTAGACTAAATATTATGGAAATATACAGGGATATAAAGCAAACACATTTTTACCACTGAGACCACCACCTGCCAGGATCCAACTACCAAGTGCTTCTTGCATCACTAAGTCAAGAATAGGTAACTTATTATTTGTGCAGTATTGGCAAATAATTCTCAATACACCCAACCTATTTTCACACTTAAGGCAAAAGCAAAGTTTAAAATTTCTCTGATTTCTATTACTAAGCAAACTGTTAGTATGCATCCATTCATTCATGGCATACTGTTTCTTGCATGAGTCTATCACAACAATGCTTTTAAAATTTAGTCACTGTTAGACACAGACATTTTAAATTACCTATCTATAAGCCATACTAAAAGCACAATATTCCTGAAGTCAGCAATTACACCTAAGAGAAAAAACAGATTTCAAGCAGATCTTAAGTGTAGTAAAGTTTCAACCTCAGTATTTTTAAGAATAGGAGTTTGAAAGAAACTCCTGCTTAAACATACTAGGGTGCTCTCCAAGCAATTCCATGGAACTCAACAGGAAATTAAACTCTCAAACAATTTAGAAAGCAACAGGAAATCAGAGCAGGGATGAAGTTCTAACAAACAGGCTTTGCATTATCATGGGGTTTCACACAGAAAATATTACAATAATCTAGTTCTGGAGAGACAAAATCTACATACTGCTTAAGTCAAAGAACAAAAAAATATATGCAGCTAATTTAAATGTAATTTCAACATTCTGCAGTTCAAAGGAAAGGTTTTGCCAGCTGTTTCCATTTATTTCAATCTTATCAGATTTGCACTTCAGACAGTTATCTACCAATCTGATCCTCAGTTTCAGACACTTCAAATGTATAACACAGTTCAATTAAGCAAGTAGCAAAATATCCACAGCACATGTAATCCATTTGTAATTATCCCAAGTACTCCACTCAGAGACAAATACCAAGCATGAAAGTTGTCAATGGACATTTTCAGAATCCAAACTGAAATCCTCAGATTTCAGAGATGGAAGAAAAACTCACACTCAGGAAGGAAAGAACTTACACTATGCATAAACCCCCAGATATACCAGTGTAAGGGAGAACCCAGGTGTTCTAGAGAACAGATTTGGTAACGTAACCTTCGGTTTTGTATGAAGGACACTTACTGACAAGACAGAACCTGAAATCCAAGCACTAAAGGACCACATTTAAGGAGTCTGGATTCCACAGCCAGTGCCCACCCACACCTTCCAGGACTTTCATTCACATTCTCCCAAGTTAATCCTACTGACAGCCATCCAAACAGCTCACTGTGTCTTTCAAGGCAGGAGAATGCAGAAATCCTGTATCACAACAGATAAAATGAAATGGCAACTGAGGACAAACAGATGAATCGCAGTGTTGCTTTTACAAATTGAGAGAGCCTAATTTGTTTCAAAACTGGACTCTTCTACATGACTACTGAATACCCTTAAACTCCTGCACTATTAGCTACTTTGTGAGGATATGTTGAAACTTTTCAGACAGATTATTTTACCTGGTGAATTACCACCGATTATCAAATTGTTACCCAAAACATTAATTGAACTTAAATCTCTTCTGCTCCAGGAGAATACTTCGATAGCATGGCCCCTGGCTACGGTGAGATCTCCCTCTCCCTGGCTTTCCATCCTCTGTAGATTAAAACATTGCTGCAGGGGGGAAAAAATTTTTGAGGAGAAAACAGTTTATAATGTAAAATCTTTTCACTGAAAATATCAGAAGTAACACTATACATAAAGCTCAACAGACATTTCCCAATTATTTTCCATCTAGTTGCATCCTAAAATAGATTAGGATGAAGATCTTCCATGTTGTTTTCCAGTTACAAAGACCATGTAGTATTTGTTATTAATTACACTAGAAACATCCCTACTGCTGCTTGCATAACAATTATTAACATGCTTGGCAATTCTATGTTTTCAAATGTTAGAATTTACAGTTTTATTAATGCGCCTGGATCCACATGGTATGAAGCAGATCTGAGCAGCTTAAGAATTTAGATAGTCCATAGTAGAGTAAGATGATCTTGAATATTCTCCCTTCCACAGCTACCTTATCTCTACAAAAAGCTAGGCTAGCAAATATTCTTCCTATCTTCAAATACTTCAAACAAGCACAAGCAATAAAATTTAAAAATAATTTTTAAAATGTTAAAAAAGAAGACAAAAGTGCATTATAAAGTTTCTGGCACAACATTACATGGAAAGTTAGCAATATAAGGCACAAGGAAAACACCTATGGGCATGATTCATGCAAAATCTTCCCCTAAACTTCTCAATTTAGACATTGGTAAGTTCTTTTTTCAATTTTTATGTGTTAAGATCTAAATCATTTTCATTTGCCTGATAAAGCTATGTTTCTTATCATTTTATCATAAAAGCAATCTATCACTGAAGCTTTTTAACTCGTACAGCTACATTAATCTTTGATACAGACTAAGATCCTATTGGCAGAAGTTCACACTGTATAAAAAGAAAACCTTTCCACTCCTGATATCTTCTAAATGGCTTTTAAAAGGAAATTAGAGCATGTATTAGAGTTGATAAAAAAATCACCTGACAGCTTACAAAATACCTACAAAATCTACCCTTTATGCCAGAGCACACATATATATATATATTTTTGACCACACATCTAAAGGACTATCAAATTATTTTTAAACATATTTTCAGCTGTTATAACAAAGTGATTAGATGGAAGAACATTATTGTGATTAAAACATGGTCATCTAATACTGAGGCACATAAAAAGTATTCCAATGGCATTTATTCTCTTCATATCTCAACTAGGATATTGCTAAAGAGATTCCATGAATCTGCTGAGTTCAGCTGCCATGGTATCACAGTGACATTGGTCTTTAGATAACCTATAGTCAATTCAATTAAAACTTCATAGCAATCGCTGCAGTTATCCATCACATCAAATTGCACTTAAAAGTAAATTAGGAACCAGTGCAGATCACAGAGCATCAGCATAATGGGTTCTCAAAACCAACACTGAAAACCTGCCATCTTCTACATCAACAAAAATCTCCAAGCAATTCAAAGGCTTGCCACATTTTAGAACACACTGCAGAAATCCATTCCTGAGGTAATGAACTTGGATCATTGATGCAAAGTTTTTTTTTTTGAGCAGAGCATACCCATAAAAGCCTGAAGATCCCACTGCATTCCACAAACACTTAAGCAATGGGGTGGAAGAGGAAGGAGGCTGTGGAAAAATTCTGCTGAAAAAATCCAACTCCTATTGCTCTTCCTTAGGGAAAATAATGGAATCATACAGTTTGTATGGGTACATGGAACATGTTGGTATTGCTCAATAAAGATTCCTTATCACAGTAAGAGAGATGAGACGACCAAGATGCTGCTCGTGCAAGACACGCACGCTGACTTCTTTATGAGCACCAGAATCCACCAGCAAAGGGATTTGGTAGAATATGAAGTATCATGCTAAAGAAATACCTGTGGCAAAAATGTCACCTCTTAAACAGAAACAACTAAGTTAGACAAGAAAAAAGAAAAAGAAAAATGAAAGCAAGCTGAAGACCTTTGACTATAAGGGCAGTAAGACCAACTTTTACAGTATAATTTTTTTACTATTCAGCCTCTACTGTATTTTTTAAATGCACAGGTAAACCTCCAAAAACTGTCAGAGTTGCATGACAGTGACATGCTCAACCATGACTATATTTCACTGGGCAATATGAGGAGATGCTATCTCTTCACATGAAAAATATTTTGAGTATTAGGGTTTATGCTTCCATCTTCCATCTCCCCATGGAAGTAATACTTTATCAAGGTCCACAATACATCTAATAGCTATGGTTATGTAGTTATATTGCAATATATCATATTAGTATTCTCAGAAGACAAAATATTTAGCAATTAAATGTACTGAAATGTTGGTCTTGGATTTACATACAACATCAGCTAAGAATGTGCATTTAGTCCTTTTGAAAAAACACTAGATAGAGGAAGGAGGAATCAAGAATCAGAATACCTTGAACAAGCACATGGGGTGCATGTGTGGACAGTGGTGGTGGAGGGGTCATACAAGTTGTTGCAGTATTCATTCATTTTCAGTTGTAACCTCTTAAATAGATTGGGTTGCATTCCATCAATTTTACAAAATTATCCAAGAGCTGAACAGTGTTTGAATCAGATAGTGTAAGTTTATTTTGCAGTCTAGAACATCTAGATTCAGTAGAAAAATCCTCTTAAGTAGAAGATGAAGCTGAGAAGAGCCACCTAATGAGTTCTCTAACACAAACTACACTGATGATTCAGTTGATTGATTACAGAAAGCAGCATTTTTCAAGTGCCAGAAATTCTGTAAATCCAAAGGCATCAAGGAAAATTACAGAACCTATCTCACCTATTTTGTACCTTTCCACCTTGGAGCTACAATAATCAGACAAATGCTTCATGCACGTGAGCGAGATAAGTATTTTTAATTCCTTCATGAGAGAGGAGGGAAGACCACAGTCTACACTCATGTATTTCTACACAGTCATGTATTTCAAGAAAATATCTGACAAATGAAAGGAAGCACAGTAGCTTTATGCCTTATGGACATTCACTCAATTCATCCATGCTGCTTTGAGTTTTAGGCACAGAGAGAGAGCCCTTCTAGATGAAAATGCTTTCTTTAGGGATGACATCAGTTTCCCTGTGAAGAAGTCTTGTCTCACAACTGCATGTGAGCACCTCCAACATCCTAATGTCACTCATTTAAGATGGGAGAACAGAAAGAGAACTTCTCTCTTTCAGCTGGTTTAATTACCCCAACAGGATGCCACACCAGACGAGATGGTGCTTCCAGGTTCACTGTACTGTATGCATTTCTGATAAATGGGAAAAGAATAGATGACCTGGCAGAAGGCTCAGACAATAACATGTGATTTACAGGACATGAATGCAGCTACTATAAGATTTATCTGACAGCCCTCTCCGATAGTGGACTGTTGAGTATCCGATGGAATGATTTCTAGTCTGGAAAGTCTGCTACTGAGTAGCCATACACATTATTTATTTATTAGATGTTTTGGGTTGAAACCATTTTTAAATGATGCACTTCACAATGCTCAGCCATAAATTTAGTTTTAAACCCTAGTAGGGAGGTAGTGTTATTGGAATGTGTGTCAGACTGAATTAGGATGAGGAACACAACGCTTTTATAAAGTGGCCTTGAATGCAACGTCAATTCCTTCAAAAATGATATTAATGTCAAATAAGCAGGAACACTTTGCAGTATTATTAAATGAAGGATTCTTTATGTTTTGATAGATTTATAGAAATGTAAGTACACACACACAGACACGTCTCAAAATGTAGCGTGTCTATCAAAAAACACAACTGTTTTTGTCTTAGAAAAAGGCTTTTGTCTGTGTCTCAAACCACCTGTTTCTCTTTTTACCTTGTGTTAAACAGAAAACAATATATCAACATGCAAACACAAAAATATTAAATAAGGGTCTTTTACCATATGCCTAAATATATGAGTTTTAAACGAAAAAAGAAATTAACCAGGTGTCACAAATAGTTTCAGAGAATTTTACCTCTTGAATTTTTTTAAAAATTACTTCACCGGCTAAAGGGCTTTATTTTCACAATTTTATGAAAAAATGGTAGGATATTATTATTCCATTTTCCAGTTCTGAAGAAGAAAAATATAATTCAGCCAAGATCTAAATGAACATCAGAAAAATGTGAGATGCTTCAGAAAAACAATCCAAGTGCTTACATCATATCTACAGTGTTTAAAATGAATTTTGAGAAGAGGTTATCATAAAAAACACCGAAGATTAATCAGAGCAATCTTTCAATTTCATAAAATGATGGCTGACAAATTTGTGATGTTTTAAATCAAATTTGCAGATAGTTACTTCATAACTATGCCACATTATTTATGTGATTAAAAACTGGGTTTTGACCTGATCCTTTGATCTTTGGCACTGCATCCTCTCAATCTCCTCTTAAAAATTAATTAAAATTTTAGCAAAAGGATATCACTTCATTTCCCACCCTATCTTGCAGGGGGAAAAAAGAAAATAAAAATAGGGGAAAAAAAAGAAAAAAATCAATCAAGCTCAACCCCATCTCCTCCCAGTATCTGTAAAATGTCGGCTTGAAATTCAATTTCATATCTCTCAAGCTTTCATGTAGCAAAAGACAGTTCACTTCTTAACAAAATAAATCACTTCTGTGATTGCCATGCTGACCTCTTTGAATTAGGAAAATTCAAAGTGAAAAATGTAATTATCACCCCTGAACAATCTGTATACATCTGGAGCTAATTTTAGATTCATTTCTCACATCATTTTTCATATTCTGCTGCTATGTAACTTTAGAAAGACTTTGAGGTCTTTGTGACTTTATCGGTTTATTTCTACTACTCCACAAAGAACCAGCTCAGCCTGGGCAACTTGCACTGCTAAGCAATCACGGTAGCTTCAATTTGATTAGATTAGCATTAAGTGGCATTGTGACACATATGACAAATAGGTGCATTAGGGCACGTCATTTATTCCTTATCCTTTCCACTTCCCAAAACCAAACAAGTGACGTACAGTACAGAGCACAACATGATTTTAAGAAAGATTAGATTACCTAACCCAAAAAAAGAGTAAAGGTCAAGCACTAATTATTGATACAAACAGCACGGATAACAAAAACTAATTTTTCTAAATGGTAATACCAAGTTGTAAGACACATATTTATCATTGGATTAGTTTTTACTTTAGCATATTCCTGAATGAACAGTAAAATTTGTTATATGGATTTCTCAGTAGTGAAGTTTCTTTAATAATTTAAATCAGCTGCAAGTTCATATTCTAGAGGTTGTGAACAATGTTCACTTCCAGTACTGCCGTATGTAAAATAATGTCTAAATTCCAAAAGTTCCATAAGGAATATTAAATTCCTTTCAGGGTAAAATGATACCATATTTCCTGAGGAAGATGGAAAACTAGATGAGCAAAGTTCTGGTTACATTCATTAATTATAACCTCACTGGAAAACATAACTACTCTTCACTAGTTCATTGTAAAATCTATTAGGTGTAATCTCCAGAAGTAATTGTTCTTATTGCACTTTATTGACAACGTAGACTATCGATTTTTCACACCTTCTATGATTCTTTCATTTGTATTCATGAAATGTCTATCAGCACACTCTAAATAAATTTGGCAATACAGGCTCTAAAATGAATAAATCGATGTGAAGAAACATTAATTTTGCATTATCCTTATTCGTCAGGCAAGCAAACCATAGGGGTTGTAAATGAAGGTCAAAGGTTCTGAAATGGGTCAGAACCCTTGACCTCTAGACCAATACCAATCCCATTAAAAAAGGCTATTTTAAAGTTTTAAGTAGGGGAATTTACTACCAGAAAGGTATCATTTTAAGGCACCAAAAGAAAGGCTCAATAAAAACAGCCTTCCATTTAATTACCAAAAAAAAAAAAAAAAAATAATCCCCCAAAAATCCAATTAATAAAGCATACATAATTTTAAGAAAGTTCCTTAGGCTCTGTCTCTTTTTGAACCACAGGAACAGGCAGTTCTCAAGTTCTTACATATCTAAAATCACTTTGCCTTTAGGAATGTAGAATGTCCCAAACTGATGACGACCAGGGTTGCTTTCTTAAATTTTTCACAAATCCTTAATACTTGTCAAATCAATTAGGAATGACAGAGTTTTTAAAGTATTTATCACTCATTTTGTAACCTCTACACAAAAGGAAAAATTCTATTTATCCCAGAGGATTCAGCATGTCAAGATGCAGGAATCAATCTGTTTCTTTAACTTTAATATTATATTGATCCTATCTCATCTTAGAAAAATGACAGCACAGAATTATGTAGGCACACAATCTTCAAGGTAATGTAAATGCTCAACAGCAAGGTAACAAAAACCCACTTGAATAGACACAATTACTACTTTTTTTAATCAAAAGGCCTTGTACATTCTCTTTTTACCTATTACACATCAACCTAAATTAAAAGTAAAATTTAAAGTAAAATTGTATCTGTAATTTCCATTGTGTTCAGACAGATCAATTTCAGACATTTTTACTTAAACCTCACCTGAGAGCAAAGGAGCATCACCAGCTCCACAACTGAACTGCTAGATTTCATGCACACAAGACCTAAAAAAGGAAAAAAAAAGATACATAAATTCATGCTCTTATGCACCAGCTATTAACACAAACTATTTTGGAGTGCAATAGATTTGAAGCACTTTGACAAACAAAAGAAAACTGAAATTTTCATGTCACTTGCAGTTCAATTTTGTACTTTACCAGCGCAAAATAAAAGTACATATGTGAGAAGGAAATCATAAATTCTATGCTTTCCATCTAAAAGAAACAGCTAATAGTAATTCTTACCCCTATTGCTCAGTTTCATAAATGTTTGCATGTAAAAATGATCAGAAGTGTGGTTAACATGTTATATTAATCTACTGTATCTACATTTTGCTATTTCTCGAAGGACTGGGTCATTATATATGCAGAGAAGGGAAATGGCTTTATGACCTCTGCTTTCTCCATGACGCGTTCTCCTTTCAGCCCCCAGCTATCAATCAAGTTTCCATTTTGTTTCATGGCAGCAGACATCCCAAACACTCTTATTAGTACTTTGACCCTTAACCCCACACTAAACCTAAGCAGAAGTGCAAGCAGTAACCTATTATATATTTTCAGTTGTTTACAAACTAATTTGAGTATTATTATTTGTATTTGCATTTTGGTTTGGGTTTGTCTATAATTGGGGTTTAGAACCAAAAATTGGTTTCATGTGTTCATTTTTGTCTAGACAGTTCTCATACTCCCAGTGAATATCCTGCTTTTTCTTTGCTCATCCAATTTATGCAATACTCATCTATCCATCTATATAACTATACTACAGTCAAAATACTTTGAACCAGATTATCTTTTATCTTCAAAACTAAAGCTTTGAGAGAAACTGCTTTTCTGTTTTTTCTTATTAAATTAATAAATTTGTTCACAAGGCAGCTTCCATTAAAATGTTTATCAGCTGAAAAGATGCCCAAATGCATAAACAAAAATAGAATCCCATCTTTTCGAGTCTCAAAGAAAGCAATTCATATATTTCTTCCTTCCATTTCTTCTTACCTCAAATGGTAAGCAAGCTAAACTCCTAAACTAAACAACTTTAATTTGTGAAATTTAATGAAGTCTCAATTTTGATATCAGCAGTCTTCAGTGAAACACTTAGCAGTGTTTGATACTCTAATTGTGTATCTAACAATGCTCATATTCAGCCCTTCAAACAGGATAACTGTTCTATTCCAAGAAACAAGTCATTTCAAAAACGTTTTTAAAAGAACTTTAATTCCCTAGGAAGAAACTAGATCTGTTAGTGTAAACATAGCTCAAGTTAAGCAACCAAGGGCTTCTATGAGTGCACTTATCACTGGAAGCTGCAACAAGCTCTTCTTGACACTTCTTCAACAGGACAAAACCTGAAAATTTCACTCTGAAAAGCAGTGGACAAAGCAATTCATATGATACAGTAAAATTCTGAGAAAACTGAAAAACTGGTGTTGCACTGCTAAATTCGGTCTTCCAATATACACAATTTTTTTAATTGAGGACATTAATGTCTGCATTGCAGAACTGAGCCTCATTTTTAAGCAGAGAGAAACCCACCAGTAGAAAGAAAACATCATCATCTCAATCTCAACCATTTCATGCCAATCTTCCACCAGGAAGAGCCATGATCACTGCTGTGCACAGGAATCCCCATCTTCTCAGATGTGCCAGAGTATTCTCCTCCATACTGGCAAGGTTCCTTTTACCTGTATGACTCCCTTCCAATTAGAAACCAAAAAGCCAGAAGCAGACTCACAGGTGAGAGAGGCAGCAGAGCACACTCCACTGACATAGTTCCCAAGAAACGTTCAGTTCCAAAATCCCAGTAAAAGTGTCAGGTCTTGTACCCAACTCGCTACACGATACACTTTACTGTGTATCAAAGAGTTGACCCTGACACCAAAATTTCTATTAAAGCTCACAAAACACATTTTGTACAACAGCTTCTATGGGACAAATGGCCAGGAGAGTTGGAAAACAAAGGAAGATGGACACAAAGAGGGCAGAGGCGGCAAAGATGAGGAGTCAGTGACAATGACCTCAGAAGGCTAAATACAGAAGGAACAAGAGGCAGTGAAATCCAGTGGACAGCACTGTTGGGGATGGCAAGAAGCAACACCCTAAAAAAAGAAATTTTCAGTCTCCAAGGTAACAAAGAACACAAATCCCCCCTTTTTTAAATGGAAACTTACTTGTACCTTCTATCAGCAACTCCTGCCCATGGCTGCCCAAAAGAGTCCGAGAAAGAAAGGGAGCAAAATCCACAAAAATCTCTCTCAGCAGTGGGGCAGCTTTTTCCAAAGCATGCTCAAGCCTGTCTGTAATACTAGTAGAGAGATACATGTGATTAGCAATAAAAGAAGGAAGTTACTGGAATTTTGTAAAAAGGAATATAGATTTTGACAATGTTTAAGTGATATACATATATAAGAAGGAATTAATCCAATACTCAGTATTTTCCCAAACCTTCATTAGTTCATTTATTGAAAATCAGCAAAAGGACATTCTTAGGTTATGTGGTATCAGAATATCAAATTGTAATATCAATAATATGAGCTGCAGCACAGCTGTTCAGATCAACTGGAGAAGTTACCTCATATTGGAGGCAGAATCCTCAGGCACTGAAGAAACTGCAGGAACAGATGGCAATTTTGAATTAGATGATCCCCTTCCTACAAGAGAAAGTAATAATAAACAAATTATATAAGAAAACATTCCAGGGATTAGAAAAGCAAACCAGAAACTAAAGTTTTGAGTTCTCAGAAACCACGGTTTTCAAGAATTGTGTGAGAACAAAGTGAATTCCATTCACCTCTTTGTACCTCAAATATTTTTTTCCCATAGAAGTCCTACTTACTTGCATTCATATTTACCAGGTATGCCATGGCAAGTTTTTTAAATGTTGTTTTAGCACATACAGAAATTAATTCAAAGAAGCATTGTACTTTGTTTTGTGAAGGAAGTCAGACTAGGCTGCAGTGATTCCTTCTGGTCTTATAAGCTAGGATACTCTCTGAACAAATTTAGGAACACTTACCACCCTAGAAATGAATACAAACAATGTCATATACTTTTAATATGCCTATACATGCTAATATATTTATTAATGCTAATATATAATAATATACAGCCAAATTGTAATGTTTTAAAGCCATCTATTTTGGTTAGTGGAAGTGTTCACCTAATTTCAAGTAACTTGCACAGAAAACCCTTAATATTTTTTTCTAAAATTAAAATACATATTTGTGTCAAAATCGTGCAGAAAACAATGAGTGGGTATTTTCAACAGCTTAAATTTCTGCAAAACTGAGACTCTGACAGAGGCAGCTATGATAGAATTTTCCATGGCAGTGCCGGTGTCATTAGCATGATGGCAGTGGTATAACCTCACTTATGGGTTATTAACTTTGCCACATCAATTATTCAAAGGCTGATAGGGAAGACTGGGTCATTTATGTATCCTACACTTACAGAAAAAAAGCAGTTGTGTTATGTCAAATTGACACTACATGGCTCTCATCAGCACAGGAGGAATCTGTAAATATTAAATTCTGCTGCTCAGTATATAGAGAAATACAACCTCCCCATACTGCAGTATGGATTGGTATTAGCAATGATGAACAGGGGGCAAGCAAGACAGCCAGAGACTTCACAGATATTTTCTGCCAGGATGGGAATGGTGACTCACAAATCTTACACTGCATTCCAAGCTATAGAGAGGAATGAATCTTAGCAGACAGGTTTCTGTGCATTTCCCAAGAGCATGACTCCTCCTAGTCCATCTGCAATCCTATCTCTTTGCACCCTGAGACCCTGTTCATTCTCTTTCCTCTCACCTTGCCAGTTACAGATTTTTATGCTGCTGGAAAGGAGTGGAGGGAAAAAAAAAAAAGGAAAAAAAGCCTGAAAAAAGAGGGTTTAATCATATTTTAGTTCTCACACCTATCTTAGCGAAGACGCTACCCTTCTTAGAACTTTAACTATAGAAAAATTCCTGATGGTCCCACCTATAATGGAGTTTGTTAATTCAGTTAAATGCAACCTGTCTGGAAATCAGCTGATGAGATCTTGAAAGTATCTATCTACCAAAATGCACCAACTAAAACTTTTAAAAGACTTTCAACTTGACTAAAGTGAAACAGATTTAGAAAGAGATGGCAAAGATAGATCTCTGAGATAGTGAATTTACTTCTCCCATCAAATTTCAAACTTCTGCTCTAAAACTCTGGAAACACAGAGCTTCCTCCAAAAAATATCAAGGGTTTCAGGTGGGTGACGGTTTTTTTTTTTGTTTTTCTATCCAGAGAAAGTGGTTTTGTCCAATCTTGTTTCAAAGGCAGCACAGGAACTAATAAAATAAACTAGAATTTCATAACCATGAAAAGTTTTGCTCTCATTTCTTTTTCTTTCTTCAGAGATAGGAGATATCTTTGTGAATGTGATTCATTTGTTTTTTTCATAAATTCAACCTGAAGCTCTTATGCTGACTGCTGTGTAGGTATGATAGAATCAGAAGGAAAGTGAGTGAGCCATACAGAATGAAGGATAAGAAAGTGGTGAACAAAGTGTTAGCTGAAAGCAAAATGAAATGTGAATCTTCTGGGCACTGTACCCCAAATAATTTCTGTAATAAAAACTAATCAAATATATATTCCTGAAAGTTTCAAGATGATGGCAAGATTTTGTAAATGTTCTCAATATTTTCATAGATATAATTCCATTTTTTTTTAACAGCTAGTTTTCCACAGTCAAGCCATCAAAAAGTATTTTGGGTATTCCCAAAGAGAAAAGCTGTCAAATGATGTGCCGAAAATTAGAACACAGCCTCCTGCACAGAAAAACAAAGCCTACATAAGACAACAAAGCCAAATGATTCAATGGTTTGTCAGATATTTAAGAGATACAAAATTTTCTTTCCCTTTTAATTTTTTAAGACTTTAAAACTACAATGTCATTTGTCATGAGAATTTTTCTATTTAAATAATTTGACTAGAGTACCCAGCTTTCTCCCCAAAGCCCAACATCCCTATTTTTATTTAACAAGTCCCTCTAACTTGAAAACACTCCAAAGTCCACCTGTCCAAAAGGTGATTTATAGGCACACATTACTCATAAAGGGAAATCAGCACAGTGATCTGGGTAGTCCAACACAGTACCAAACTGAAATGGCACACAAAGCCTTCTAAATAAGAAAGTGTTCAACACACAGGTTGTGGAAGCAGCAGGATACAGAAATGCTCACATGTGTTTTAACACATCTAAAATCTGACACCAGTAATCCACTACTCATTGGGTATGGTTATATAGTCAATACTACATACAACTAAAATCCTACCCTATTAAAGCAAAGATTATGAGGAGAAAAAAAGACTTAACAGTGAAGCATAACAGCATGATTTTTTTAAATTAAATGAGACAAAAAAAAAATACTGCGGAGTATTTGGGCCGTCAGCAAAATAACTGAAGGAAAAAATTAGGGAAAAAAATAAAATCAAAGGAAACATCTGCAAGGACAATGAGAGGGCTTAATAGCCATTGTGAGGCTAGTAAAGAAACATACTCTCAGTCTAGGGTAACTTGGTTTTATTGTTGTTTGTTTTATTTTGTTGGGATGGGTTGGCGCTTTTTTAGTTTTCCATTTTGTCAACAAAACTGGGAAAAATACTTTGAGTGGGAGGTAAAGGAAATCACTGACACCACAGGACTTGATTATTTTTTCTTCAAGAAATATAAAAAACCTGCAGAAAAACAGATTAGGTATAAATGTAAAACACTGTGAAATTTTAAGTAAATATCAACTTTTAAAAATAGACATAACAGAAAAAGCACTGATAATTTGAATTTAACAAAGCATAAGGGAGGCATCTATATAAACTGATATTCTTTTTGAAGATTACATAAGGATATTTGTGGTCTGAATTTCTTCACTTTCTTCAATGCTTATCAACACCTAAAACCTCATTCCAAACTCAGATATTTTTCACTGAAAGGGGTGAATCTCAGATTTATCCCAGCAGAGAATTTCAGGGTTCTTTCAATGGAATTAGGCATAATGTTTTTTGCATGCAGATTTTGTTTTGTGAAAGTACATTTTTTACGTTATTTAACTCAGAGGTAGCTTTTTATTACACTTTTTTTCTGCTTTTAGTGAAAAAATAAAAATACTTCAGTAGCATATTTTCATCCACAACACACATGTGGGTAAGTTCAGTAGCTACTTCAAACATGTGGAACTAAACTGACTTATCTCTTCCTTATCCTTTCACTGATAAACTGGCTCCTTCAAACTGACAGTTTTACAGACATTTGCAAGAACATAAAAGAAAATGCAAATAGATCATCTGTCTAGCACCCTTACAGTGAAACCTTATTGTTTATTCAAGGTCCCCAAGGGTCTAAACAAACAGTGTCTCCAGCAATAAAATATTGTTAAAAAACTCTTTGTGCAAGATCCTCATGCTTTTGCATGTACACTTACAAAGTGCCCTTGGAAATGCACAAGCAGTACATGATAATTTACTTTGTGAGGAGATCGAGATGAAGTATAAAAAACCCCAGAGTTGAATTAAATAACCATATCTCTTATTTTTGTACAACAGACCTACCCTACATAAATGCACCAGTGCCCTTGGTGGAAGAGGTATCTAGTAAAATAATGAGCTCATTCCAGGGCTGGAAGTGCACAATGCAAGACTACAATGAAAGGCTTTACAAGCTGATATAAGGGATCTGTTACATAAACACATCTGTAGGCTAAACCAAAACAGATTTTTATGAAACAACAGTGAAAACTTCTCTTAGGAGAAGCAGCTTTAAAACGGTTTTTAAACTGACACAGTATCAAGCCATTTCCATGGCATATCATCAGAATCTGAGGGTTTTTAAAGTGTCATTCTGCTTTGGTAACTAGCCTTCACCTACTGTCACTTTTAAGTTGGAATTCTCTTTGAAATAATTACTATAATCCAGTGAATTGCTTGAACAACCTCTGCACTGATGGTAACTCACTTCATGATCATTTTTCTTACTTTAGCTTGTCTCCTGTTAATTTATTTTATTGCACGACTTCCAAGTTCATTTTCACCGATGTATAAAAATCAATGAATACCATTCATTTTTGCAAAACAAGCCAACTGCTGCAGAAAATTTACATTTTCCCATGTATTGGACTAGAATTCAGGAGTCACAACTCTGCTTTCACCCGCTGTTACTGCTTATCCTGGTGTTTCTTCCAAGCATTCACTTCCTTTGTCACCTCACCCTTTGACATGGCCATGTTTACAACAGTTTGTCCAGAGAAGAAAAAATCCTGTAACTAACTGTGTGTGGCTCAGAGGCAAAACAAGTGAAACTCAAAGAAGTTCAAGTAGGAAAGGGAGGAGGCAGGCAACAGAAATCCTGCCTGAGTTCCTGAGTATAGAAAAACATTCTGAGTATAGAAAAACACTGAGAAGCTCCTGAGTGGAACTTCTCAGTGTTTTTCTATACTCAGAATGTCAGTAAGAACAAGAGACAATTCACTCCTGCTTTCCTCGGAATTTTCATATCCCCTTTTCATAAAAATCATAATTGAACAACCATTTGGAAACTGAATAGTGAAAGCCTCAAGACTGAATTAAGGTCATTAATAAAACACATGTGAAATCCTTCAAGAACATAAACAGAGTAACTCAGAGCATCAGAGAAAACAGCGGGAGTGCAAACTGCAAAATATTTTTTAAAATTCTCACCACTTCAGAACATGGTGACTGTAACGGAAATATTTAAAAGGAAAACTGACAAACAAAAATACAGGCATCCTGCTGGCACATTCACAATAGCTCAGGCAGCTCTACCAAGTTGTAGCAGTAGCCCTTCCTGAACACAGTACATGTAAAACCTCTTTGTCACATCGCACATTCAGCCTGTGAGACAACCCAAGGAAGGAACAACTCCAGTGAATTCACCCTTCTTACATTACTACTAGCAAAAATGCTCTTTTGATCAATACCACCCTTGGTGTTGAACGATTAGCTCAAGATGGGCTCCCAAGTTTATCTTCTCTGGTCATTTCCAAGATTCCAGCAAACCAACAACTCAAATACCAGCCATCAGCAACAGACCGATGGCAAAGTTCAGATCACAAGAGGCACATTTGTGTTCAGGAAAGGCTTTTTGTGCTATGAAATATTCTTCAGATTGAATGAGTAAAGGCAAAGAAACTTATGCAAAAAGGTCGGAGTATCTGAGGCCAAAACATGTTTTCACCCCCTTTTGAAGTATCAGAGGAACAGAGTGAGCTTGGATGGTTCTTTCCAACCCATCAACACTCTGTATTTGGTAGGCGAAGATCTGTCACAATCCGTGTGATATGCGAGCACCTAAGCATCAAATATCTGAGATGCTCACAACCCTTGAGCTACAGTCAAGATGCAAACTTCAGGAAAATTATTGGGAAGTAGCCTGATGAATTCTGAGCACACACAAATGGCAATAGAGGCATCTAGAACCACACAGAGTGATATTTCAACACAAATCCTACCTTGACCAAGTAATTCTGACATCACATCTACAGGAGGATGATCACATACTATTCCCCAACTGAGTGTTTCTACACATTACTATTAGAACACTATCACCTGCTATTTAATCCTGTTTCAATGTCTGCATACCACTTTCACCGCTGTTTTCCACTAAATCTGCTCAAGTCTTCACCATAAAGCATGATACGTTAATATATTTTATGTGCTATATATTATATATAACAAAATAAATTATCTATAAAATTAACAGCCTTCATATCAAACATGAATTAGCCCCAAATTCACATTCATTACATAAGCCCCTACCTTATCTCAGCACTTTTTTAAAAAAAAGTTTTAATTTATTTCTTAACCGTGAAAGTAAACAGACTTATAATGAGTGTTAGCTGGAAAAATGAGAACAATGTAGATTCTCTGCTGCATGAAACTAAAAATTAGTGAAACAATATGTGATTTGAACTCAGAGGAAAATTATATTAATTGTATTTTTGTTTTATAGGAAGCTTGCTTATTACTATTTCCATCTTCTAATAAAAAACAAATTAAGGCCTTACAGAGAATTTGATTTCAAACTAAAATGTGTGCAATTTACATGAGTAACATTAAATGTAAACTGCTCCAACTCTGCAAGATTTTTGTTTCCATGCCATTATTTTACAAGGGAAAAAAGAAACTGTCTCATGTTTTAATCTGTTTAAGGCATGATTTCATTTATCCCTTTACTTTTAATTAATTATATTGCCAATCTAAACATGTCTATTTTTAATCCTGATTAGTTTCTTTTTATGCATATCAGTTCAGATTACATGTCCAATTTTTGCCAAAACTTCCAGACATGATGGAAGTCACACAGTTACAAATTGCATTAGTATTGTTTATTGTCTGGATTTCTAATACATTCTACAGGCACAGGAGCACTTATTTTTTTCCTCTATACGTTCCTAAAAGATGACTAAATCTGAAAATCAATGTTCATCTGTTTTGTTTTTATTAATAGCGAGTGAATACCTACTTCAGAAATTGTAATAATTAAGCCTACAACAAAGCTGGGTTAATCAGTCAGAAGTTAACAAATCAGCAATTATTTTAAACAATTTCAATGTAGGTAACATTTTACTATTTTTAAAACAGATTAGCTGCTCAGAGCCAATCTTCCCCAAAGAATTGTGACATTTCAAAATCAGCTAATTCTACTACTTCAAATATTACTCCTACACTAATATAATGCTACCTCCTGCAGTTTTGGTGGCTGTGATGGTTTGAGGGGAAATAGTTTTTTTGGGATGGTGTGGTCACGCCAATCGGTGTCCAGATTTTAATATTGGCACCTGGTTTGTCCACTGAGGGCATGGATACGCCTCTGAGAACACAGGGGTTAAAAGCTGTGAACTCCCACTGGAAGTTCCTTTTGAGTTCCAGTCCTGGACCAGAGGAGACCTCTCCCCTGTCCAGCTCCGAGCTGGGCAGGGGGGAGGGGAGCCATGTGGCCGGAGGGAGGTAGGCCAGGCCAGGGGCGAAGGGTGGAGGAGCATTGCACTGCGAGGGCTTCGGGCAGCCATCCCCCATTCCCCCCCCTGGAGGAAGGGAGAGAGAGAGAGCAGCCTGTGCCTGTGATAGCGCGGCTGGAGTGAAGGAGAAGGGAGGGGTGCCCAGCAGGGCAGCCAGCCGTGGGAGTTCATGAACCAAACCAACAGAGCCTGGGACTTTTAACCCTTCTTGGGGCGATGGAAACCTTGCAAATGCTGATTCCTCCTGGAGTTGGTGAGATTGAGAGAAGTTGAGAAGAATTCTAGGTGGGAGGAGATGATGGAGTGGCTTTTGGCTGGACTTTACTTGAATAGCCATGGACAGAACCCTTGAGTTCCTGTGACACAGAGACTGCATTCTAGGGGGAGGCAATGGCTCAGAGCCAGGAGAGTGCGGTGATGCGAAGGTGTGTGAACAGAGACGAAGGGTGGAGGAGAGTGGTGGTGGTGCCCTCCATCTTCAAAGAAGAAGATGATCTCTGTTCAAGAGACCTCTCAGCCCCAGGGGGTGAAACATGGGGGGGACAGGTGTCCCAAAAGGAGAGGGACTGTGCTCTTTTTTGGAACTGGACAAAGCATCCTTAAAGGGAAAAACCCTAGAAGTAGCTCTGGTCCATGTGAAGTGGTGAGAGCACTGGACATGGAAGGAAGAGGTCACGATGGCAAAATGTTCTCCGGGCGGTGCCACACGTGACACGGAAACACGAGAAGTTTTGACTGTTTCCTGAGTGAAGTCTGTAGTGCAAGAGGGACTCCTCTCTTCTCAAAGAATTGAGAATTGATTATCCAAAGGGTAGTAACAGAATTAGGAAATTTGGTGGGGGGAGGAGGAGGAAATTTGGAAGGTTTTCATCCTGTGTTCTGTGTGTTTTTTCCCTGTAGTTTTATGTTAAAGTTTTTTTTTCCTTTCAATCGTAAGTTGGAGCCTGCTCTGCTCTGTCTCTGATCACATCTCACAGTAGATACCAGGAAAAGAGGTTTTCTCATGGAAGCACTGGTATTTTGCCAGGCTCAGACCATGACAGTGGCAAAATGGATTCTCCCTTTCACAAAGAGTAAGAACATACTATATTTCAATAGCTCTTCTTTTCCTTTAAAATGACTGGAACAATACCTTTTTGATTTTCCCAAGAAATGGAAAGGGCAGTTGAAAATGGGAACAAATACCTTCCAGACACCCAAGTGGAGAGGATATGGTAACAGACCACATTTTTTTGTCCAGTTCTTGCAGTTTGGACATAAGTCCACAAAACCAGGAAGCAAGAAACTCAAACATTGAAAAAAACCACCAATAATCAGGCACAGCTTGAGATTTCCTTGATTAAGATCCAAATCACTTCTAAGTCTTGAAGTCAAACTTCATGGGCACAAAGATCCTACACAGCCTTGTGATTCAGACATGGCTAAGTAGAAAAGCATGGCTTTGACATATCATTTAAGGCTAAACATCATTTATCTCACACAGAACAACTGGAGAGACCAAGGGTTCAAAGGAACACTTGCTTATAAACAACCTACTCCATTTTGTCCCCACTGAAAAAACTGTCCAAAGCAATTGGTTTAGCATCAACACGAATTTGACCTCAGGCTAAAGCTATTGGAAACACTTGGCTATAATTTCCAGTTCTACTTAGCACTAACACATATACTTGGTCAAACACCCCAGAATTTATAAATAAGCTTACACTTTACATTATTAATTTTTAATAAAAAAAATCTTTATAATATACCATCCTTATACTACATACAAGTTAATACAGTATGATTGCTCTATCAGAACAGTGAGAAATCTTGAAATTAAGACAAATATTGCTCAGACAGTTGCATTTGTTGCAACATTAGGGTTTTTTTCTAATACAGTATGATTTTGTAATTTTTTCTTTATTTTATTTGTATTCAGAGTAAATGGGGAGGGAAATAAAAGCAACAGGAAAAGTGTTTGTATTAAGGTTGCTAAATTTAACCCTTACTTACCAGGAGATTCTCCTGACAAATCTGGAGCTTGGGCTGAATCTAAAGAAGAAACCACACTGACGGCATTTGTAGGCACGCCAATAGCAGCTGTAGAAGAGGAAATGCTTGATTTCTTCTTTGGTACAACAACACTCCTAGGTGAAGATAAAAAGTTAGTAAATTGTACTGTATGTGAAGGCTCACACTACTCTGATCCTTTTTCATGCATCTAGCACCTGCACTACCACGTCCTGCAAAAGTTCCTTTGCTTCCCTTTTCAATCATCTTTTGTAGGCATCCTTAACCTAAGGACACTTCACTTGTTGATGGTACACTTTTTTGTGCTACACTTTAATATCTCATCCACTTCCACAGAAACCCTGACTAAAAGCACAAAGTTAGAAGATCACCAGGATAAGGGTTCAGCAAGAAGGCTTTTCTTTGCACCTCAGTTTGCCCAAGATTTGGCTTTAAACTTCAGGCAACTATTTACAAAAGATGTGGCAATATTCAATTTCAAGGTGAATTATCAACACTGAAGGATGCATTGACAGTCTTTTACTCCAGGTATTCTAATGCAGAATAGAGGACAGAGGAGATTGAAGAAGGATACACCATAGCTAAAAACATCCTAACACATCTGCAGGCAAAAATACAGCTCTCAAAAATACAGCTAAGACATGAATTTAAGTATATCATGCCAATCAAGTTTTATTTATATAACAAACCAAAACATTCCTTGGACTTAAGAGAGAACCTCCATATTTTATACAAGCTAAATGTCAGGCCTTAGAGTCAGCATTAAAGACTACATCAGAGGAAAAGATACAAAGTGACAAGTTAGGCATGGAAATTTATCTGTCACGTTACAAAGACATGTATTTATGCTATACCAATTTCAATTAAATTGTAGTACTTCATTCCAAATACCTAAAAGGCCTTGTTAAGCATACGTTAAAGGCATTTTTAATTGCAAGTTAGCTCCATAAACATGCAAAACCCCAGCTAATGAGGTAAAGAGTACAGCTGATATATAATGTACTCCCACTGCAGCGCTTACTTTTAATTACCTGGTGTTAACCATAAGCTGAAGATCTTCAACATTCAATTTATTTAATCACATCTTTTGTTGACAGTAATACAACTACACACTGAAAGTATTCCCTTAATAGCTTTAAAATATTCATTTTCTAAATAAAGTAACTCAGAAACTTGACCTACATTCAGGTGTGAGAACAACCAAAGAAGTTCTTTCAAGTATTTCTAAAATAGCTCTTGCTGGAATGGGGAAAGGAGGACTGTATTTGACTCCCTTCTTCAGTCACAGGATGTTAAAGGATGTCACAGAAGCTAGCCCACGTTACTGATTAAATCAGCCCTCCTCAATGGCCAGAATAGGCAGGCACCATACTTGGAGGCAGTACATGTCATATCATTACAAGGGTGACTGCTAATGTTAACTAGTCACTAAAAAAATAGAAGCAACAACACCTGAGCCCCAAGTCAAGATATTGTGCCTAAACCATGAATTTTGCTCATATGTTCATGTCTGATTCCCTGAAACATGAACAATGGGCTAAGAAATAGGTCATATATTTAGAGTGCTTTTAAAATTATTGTCATATTACCAACTAATTTTGCATCATGCAAAAGAAGGTGTAAGAAGGGGATCTCTCACTCAAGATTCTGTGACATTCACTGCCTGGAAATTGCTCCTACTATTCTATAACACACATTAAAACATCTGGAAGGGGTTAGGAAATTAATACAAGTGTACAGAGTACAAATGCACCCACATACAGTAAACTTTGGGACATTTTTCCAATCTTAGCAATTCAGCACTGAAACCCAGGTATATTTCTTTAGAGATTTTAAGTCCTTTCACTGTACAGATATCAATGCAAGAAATACTAATCAATAATATTAAACCTAAAAACATATAACTTCTCATTATAAATATGTGTCTATTCAGGTGGATTCCATAAGACCTTGGTGCAGGATCCTTGGATCTGGAAAAATTTCTTTGCACACCAAGTTACAGAAATAATCATCCATTTGCTGTTAACTAATACAGACACAATTATATTGGATATAATATATTGGATTTAGGAGAATATTTAGTGACAAATTTTAGTGCACATATAGATGGAAGATGTGCACACATAGGTTGTGTCTGTTCAAAAACATATAATTCATGTAAATAATTTTAAATTGGAAAATATCAAATTACCTTGAGGGTAAAAGCAAGTCCTTTAGAGAAGCTTTCTGTTTCCAGAGCTAATAGTCAATCAGAATTCTCTCAAAAACAACAAATCAGAATGGGTGTGTCCTCTGAATGCCTATGAAGTTCTGGTTTTACTCTGACTCTACTAAGAGCCCCAGGAACTACAAAACAGGTGGTATTTAAGTCATAAGGAACACGCCACAAACACAATTTAAAAAATAAAATACATACATGGCAGAATTTTGACCAAATTCAATATTAGAAAAGACCTATTAGAGAAGAGGAAAGACAGATGAAAATCAAGAAATTATCATGCTGGAAGCATTGAGAAGGAGTTTTAGAAGAGCCTCAGCACTACTACAAGCAGCTCCTCACAGGGCAAGTGACAGCTCAGGAACTGCACAGGAACAAGGATGCCTGGCCTGGAGCAAGGATGGCCGTGTGCAAACAGATCTGTTACCTTAACAGTGCTCATCTGCAGCCAGCAATGAGAGCAGGCAAAAGAAATCCCAGCTCCAACAGCCCTGGCACAACACTACAGATTATCATTCCTTCCTGTAAACTCCTACTGACCTTCGGTGTGGAGCCGCACTGAGGGAGTAGCTTCAGCCAAGTTGTCAGTCTCTACAGCTACCCAAGGAGAGGTGCATTCAAGCAAAGGAATTAAAACTTTTTTGAGTTTTTCCCCCTGGACTGCAACAGACAGCAGTAAATGACCAGAAGAGTCCCTTCTGCCTTTTCAGATGTTTTGTCTATCTCCTCACCTTCCAAACTGTACAAGTTTGGGAATACATGTATAGCTGCTACTCTAACTTTCAGGAACTCACTTTACATGAAGTATACTAAAAAAGGAACTATATTCGAACACTCACTTCCAGTACAATTTTCAGCATCTAGCAATGGCATTCACTAAAAAAAAGACACTCAGATTACCAGCACCAGAAATCTGGCACTTACTCTATTCACAGCTGTAAAGCAGAGCTTCTGCTTTTATTTATTTTTTCTTTTAAATTACCCAATATCATTCCTCTTGCTTTGATTCAAGGGATAAAAATGAGTAACTAAAGGTATCAGACTTTGAAATATAAGAAAACGTGCTACCTTATAAACAGGACACAGGGAAGTGCCTGAGTATTCCAGTGTCAACACATGTTTCAAACAAGAGACACCAACTCTCACAAGCTTTTCTGAGAGATGCACATTGTTTACTATACCCCACTGAAACAGAATCTCTAGCTTTTAGCTAAAGAATAGGACTTCAACAAATCTACTTCATAAATTCACCAGCAAAAAGGTCCTGTTGGACCTTGTACCCTTAAAAGAAAAGTGAGGCTTTGAACATCTCACTGTAGAGCTCAGACTACTTCTGAACAGAATTTATTTTAGATAGTGATCTGGAACAGTCAACTGAAATTATTGTTATTTTTGAGCCAAAATAAAATAAACAGTATGTCTGGTGAGGAAAAAAGGTCCCTTCCAAAAGCTGTGTCAATCTCATGCACACAGCCAAAAGTGCTGGATATTGTTTAAAAGCATGATGCAAGGAAAACCCTAAATTGTGAATTTTTTGTGGTCTTCTGGTAAGTTGCCATGGCCTTCTGATGCAAAAATAATTGAAGGAGGTCAAGAACCACAAACCAAAACACCCAAGTCTCCTGACATACTGACTTTGTAGCTGTGCACTGTTGCAGTACTGGTAATGTAACATTTATTGCCATGGATGTCTTCCCTTTCAACAGGGCAACTGACCAATGTTACAGCTGCAGGATTTGCTTTAGGAGTTTCCAATTCCAGGCCTTCTTCAAAGGTATGAAAGTACAGCTCAGCAATCATGTACAGATACTCATATTTACCAAATACTGGAAAAGCAAACTAAGATTTTTGAAGTATAAACATCAGTCATGTTCTAAATATTCTTTGAATATTTAGGTGGAATTGCACATGTGTTCCAAAGAAATATTTTTCCATTTGTTACCAGTGTTCCTATGTGTTCTTCTTTTGAAAGATAATTTAAATGGCAATATACGAAAAATGAATGCAACTGACATAAACAATGCAAGACAGGGGAAAATTGAGTTTAAATATTGTAGCAAATAAACTACATAGAAAACACGAAGTGTTCAGCATATTATTAAATCAAGTAAATTTGTCAGAACTGTCTTAAAAATTAATGTGCTTTCAACTTCCCTTAAATAATAGGGCACTTGCTTTTAAAGAGTACACAGATAAGACAGTCCTTATTCTGTAGCTAAACAGATAAGTGTTTTCTGAAAAAGTTCAGTATTGCTACACATATGAAAAAATATTCATCAACATATTCATCAATATTTCCTCAGATCTACAAAAGTAATATATTTTACAAAACAACTGTAATCATGATTAATTTTATCAGAATATGCACATTAAGCAACCTCACAAAGGGGCAAAGAGGCTTCATGTGGAAAAACATATCAATACATTTTACTCCCTAACATTCACATCAATAAATTCTATTTCTGGGTTACACTTGTATATTAAAACATCCATTATATTCAGTTTCAGCTAGAGGATAAATAAAATTTTAAAACTGAACAAAAAATATACTTAAGGTCTCTTGCAAGGAGATCTCGAGCACCGCAGTAAGAACAACACTTGAGCTGCCTCATTTACATGACTATACTAGATGCTTGCCTGTTTTCATTTAAAATCAAATATTTAAGGTTTAAAATAAGAACTTACAGCAGGGGAAATGATAAACACAGGCCAGGCATAGTGATAACCAGCCACCATAAATACATCTTAGCCAGAAGGCCAGAGTGTTATTAGTCCCAATTATGCTGAAGTGTAAGAAGTCTTCGTGTTGCAGACAATTATTCACTGCTGAATGAACACAGACCACTGGGCTGAACACTGACTTCCATCACAGACAAAGGCTTACACAATAATGATCTATTCTGCCAAATTCCATAAGGATTTACTTATTGAACCCTTCCCTGGTTTCAGTTCACTGATTCTTCTGTTTCTCTATAGATAGGAAATACCTACAGCTCCTAAAATTTCAGCATTTTCCCAAGTATTTACTTTGCATTAAGTTGGCCAGTGCCCATTTAATTTTAAATATATTTAAAGTATACAAATTTTTCTTGGGTGCAAGTCAAATATTCCTAATACAACATGACGCAGCCCAAATTGACGACCTCACTGCAATTTTAAAATACTTACATGAGCTCTGATTCCTCTTGACATACAAGAATTTATATAGATTTAATTCTTAGTTTGTTTTTTTTTTAGCACTGAAAAGCAATGCAGGTGACAGTTCATCTGTACCCCTACAGGATAATGGTTTTAATTCAAAACCAAAAGAAAATAGCCTTGTTCCAGGCTACCAAAACAATGGCCACTGCAAGACTCCTGTGCAAAGAGCAAAAGACCAATAAAGAGGATCAGAGACTTATTTTTACTTCTATTTTGTGAGCCAGGAAGGCAGCCTGCCATGTCAGTGTCCTTCTATGGGCTCTGCTGTCTGTGGATAATATCCATTGTCTTATGTCTCCCTTGAAATATCCAAGGAGAAAGGAAGAACAAGAGACTCTCAAAACCATGAGAGATCAGAGAATGCGGGGAGGGGAAGAGATGATATGATAGAAAGAATACGATCAATTTTGCAAGATAACTTTAAAATCAGCTTGGAAGGGAGAAGAGTTCAAATTGTTTGCCTCTTTGGTCCCTGCAGAATGCAAATTGTTGGTGTGCTGAAAGCTGAGCTTTCCATCACAGCACATGTGCCTTTATCTAAAGATTCCCCATCCTCATATTCTGTCTCCACCAACACTTGGCAGGTTTAATCTTGTCTAAAAGTAGTTTATTCTTTTTGCATTGAAGACCCAAATTAATGAAGTCTAAGATGTATCCATTCCATATAAAAAGGGACTTGGATGAAATTTAACTGAAATTACCACAACCAACTACTACAAAGGCATATGCACACCACTGACTGACAAATGAGTAAACACAGGCTAAGCCAAACTAAGCAGCTTACAGACGATGTTCCAAAAAGATAAACAAGGTTATTAACATATCTGTTCAGCAAGTTGCAGCACAGCTGCAGATTTAAGCTCTATGGTACAAGTTCATGATTTAAGAACCCATATTCCTCTGAACCCTCATCATCAGCCTCCCATAATGACATGGTTATTGAATGTTTCCACAAAGAGCAGCAGAAACCAGGAGAGACTGAGGTTTTATTTTAAAGCATATAGTAAAAATGGCAAGTGATAGGTTATGGGTTTTATTAGACTAACTGAAGAGAAATGTCAGCTCTCTTTTTATCCCAAGCTTTGGTTATTTTTATTTCCATTTTATTTGAAATTGCTTGCATTAGTCCCTTCCTCTTTTCCTACACTATCATTACTAAATAAGAAAACTGCCGGTTTAGGATGCACTGAAATTGGACCATTAATTCATGTCCTTGGGGATCTTGGGAAAAAGCCAATGCAAGTCTTGAACTTTATCATGATAAACCTCTGGCACCCACTAATCACAAGATTGTATCTTCCCATAAGATAAGGGGCAGATTTTTGGCATGGGAATGAACACATACACCTAGCTGTTTCCAAAGGCTTGCAACCTGGCAGCCTTTCAGTAAGGTTTCACTCACATAGCTGTTACTGTATACTCTCCAGCTATGGCTGGGAAGTTGATAATCCTTAAGATATGAGGAGAGTTTTGATTTCTGACACAGCATTCCTGAGATAAATGCAGGATCAGAGAGATGCTTTGAAATTCCCAGAGATACCCCACTGGTAAACTGCTACATGGGAACAACTTTTAACAAAGTGCCTTTAAAAAAAAAAAGAAAAAAAATAGCGGAATTTTTGTTTGCCATCAAACAATATACTAAATGTAAACCAGACACAGAAAAGAAGAGATCATCCCAAAGTCTGTTTTCCCAAAAAATAAATTTCACAATGCAACTTAGTATTTTTTCCTATCACAGAGATGAGATCTATTATTTCCAACTCCATCCCAGTTTTTTATAAAAAATGGTTTTTTATCCCTGGCACAATTTCTTCCTGCTGTGGTACCTAGGTGTCATTTCAGAGCATAAACTTGTATTTTAAGCAGTCTCACTACATAAAGCCACGTTCAAGTGGTCATGAAACTTGTCTGTCCATTTAACTTTTAATATTTCACACACAGTTCTTTTCTCTTTTTAACTTTAGCTAATAACGTGCTGAGAAAATATTTTATACTACTTCATGATTTTTTCCTCATGTGTTTAGCCCCACCTACTAAACAAAAAATCTTTGGAAAGTAATGTCCACATATTATCACTCTGGAGCAGCCCAGACAGCTACATAAACCCTACAAAACTCTGCTTTTCTGTTCAGAAGCACAGTGCTGTCTACTGCTTCAACCCATGCACCCCCCTCATTCCCCCATACACATTCTTTCATCAGACCACCTCGTTTTGAGTAGCAAGGCAGTAATTTGGCACCAAGGTTAAGTGAAAGAATGTTAAGAGTTGTTACAAATGGCGGCCACTTTGGAGGTAGAAACAGAAGTGTCCATGGGGCAGTGGAAAAGTAAAAGAGCAGAACAGCAAGTAATTCAACTTTTTAGTAACTTGATTTATAAAACACACCACAACTTAAGGGGGTTTTTTGGCTATTTTTTGAGTGACTTTGTAACTATACAGGAAGAACACAGAACTGCAAGTGACAGAAGGGCTGCTATCAATGCCCAGTATTTCATTAGTGTACACGTTATCAAATTAAATTGTACAGCTTCCTCTGATAAGGTTTTGTAGGTGTAATCTACCTATGTCAGCCATCAGGGCTGCAAGTGCCCAATTACTTCCTGTCTAGATAGCCTCCTGTACACCAATTCAAATCAGCACAAGCACCACAAATTTTTGGTGTCCACAACAGCTAAAAAATAATTCATAAATGCAATAGTCACTTTTGTACCAGATCTCCAGACAAATGTTATTTGGGTGGCTGAAACCATACAGCAATTAATACTAGGAATTTCACAAGAAAAAAGCATTATCACAGACTTAAACATTTTGTTATTTGACATCAACTGCCCACTTGTAGCAAAGAGCAAAGAGAGGCCTTGAAGGGGAAGTGCCAAAAGAACTTGGACAGCAGTGAGAAGAGAGGTGTGGCAAGTTCTAACTCAGTGTAACCCTTCTACCAATTTCCCCCTCTGCCTCCATCCTCCTCCTGCTCCCAGAAAAAGTCCTCCTGGTCAGCATTAGAAGGTGAACACAGTATTTACTCTGAGACAAGAGCCCAAATGCTGGCACACCCCATCTGTGTTTCATCTGGCCAGACACCACTGTCTCTTCCCCAGCAGCGATAAGGCAGTCAGTGTGCATGCGGCAGACAGGCAGTGACAGCTGCACCCACACCCCTGGCACCACTGCACTCCTCTTGGGGGGCAGCTGGCATTGTGAACAAGGCAGCCACAGACTGCAAAGAAATCAGAGCCAGAAGAAGCTCAGGAATCAGCAGAGCATTAGATACTGGTATGGTAACAAGGGGATCCCCTTGCACCAGACTGACTTCAGGATTTCTGGAAATAACCAAGGCTTTCCGGAAATAACCAAGGCTTTCCTTGAGGCAGGAATGCAAGTGTTACAGGATTCTTTCTTTCTTTGTTTGTTTTCTTTGCAGTAGTTGGGAATCCTGAAACAGTAAAAGGCACTAAGTGTAGTAAAAGATAGTTTGGTTTATTATGAGTGGGAAAAGATAAAGAGCTAATGAGACTGAGACACAAGGGACACCAAAATTATTATCAGGAAAGAGTGACTTCATTCTGAAAGGAAAAAAAGCAGGGATTCTCCTTTTTGAATCCACTACAGCAATTGTATATTAAGAAATGCAGAAATTTATTACAATGAAACAAAAAGCTGTTACAACAAAGCAAATCTAGCAGCTTAGGGATAATATCTACCCAACAAATAATGAAAATAGTTAAAGTAGGCCTTTGGCACCAGAAGGCAGAACACACATCTATTTTCCTAAATGAATATGGGAATATTCTCTAGGTAGAAGGACATCTAGATGATTACTCCATTGTTTTTGAACCATTTGTAACTATTAGTAAGCCAGTATTCTTTTGCAGGCCCTCAATAACAGACTAGATACAAGATTGTGATGAATACACCTGCTAATCTACACACCATTCTTTTAAGTTATTTAATGTCTGTTTTGTTTCTTGAGTTCTTTAAAGCCAACTAAATATGCACAGCAGTCCTCATCTGCCATGCTATACTTAGTTCTGGAGAAGCATCTGTTTTCCTGTTCTTTACAAATACCTTTAGTAAATCAAACTTTTAAGTATTTCAGATTCATTACCTGTCAAAGGAATGGAACTGCACAGGCTGCTCAGCAGCTCCGTCACCAAGAACTCCAAGGAAAGTTGGTGGCAGAAGAGCAGCATCCACTGCAGTCCCATCAGCTGGTGTGCTCACCAGGCTTCTCAAGATGTCCTTCACATTGACATTTTTTGCAGCGGGCACAGAAGCCACAGATTTATTCTCTTCAGTTCCCGTCTCACTTCCACCCTCCGGAGATTTATTGACTTCTAATGAGAGTGTGCACAGGACTTCACTGACTGCATCTGGGCCTGCACTAACACTCAGAGGTCCTGCTTCAGCAGCACCACTTGAACTGCTTGTTTGTGCTGGAGTTGCTTCCTCCCCAAGACCAGAATCCCTTCTTTGCATAGATGCTGTTTTTTCTGAATCTTCAGTAGAGGCTGAAGCACCAAGAGCAGCAGATGGCTTTTCCACAACTGTTCATACCAAAAGAACAGAAAACACATTTTAAGGTCATTATTAACAGAGAAGCATTCACGATATTGGTCCTAAAGAAGATTTCTAAAGCATTTTAAGCCAAGTTATTTCATTCGGTAAAATAATTAACAGTTCACCTGCAGCAGGAGTCTCGTTATTTTCATTTTCTGATTCCTTGAGTGACTGGCTTTGGTTTGGTGGTCGTCTTTCATTCTGGGGTTCCAGTATATCTCTGTATTTTGAAACCATGAGCACAGAAATAAAATATACAACAGCCAAAGCCAAAAACTGAGCCTGTTTACTATCCTCCTGTAAAAAACAGACACACACAGATTTTTCAATTACAATTTCAGCAGCATGTTTATTTTTTCGTGAAGTATGCCCAGCACTACCATAAACATACCAAGAGGAAGCGGATATGTCAGCAATGGAAGAACAATATTCTCTAGTCACAGTTTGTCTTACCTATAAAACTAAGGAATACAGCACTTGTATTCAAGTGGCACGAATCCTTTTGTTTTTCATTTAATTGACAACTTTGGCTAAGGTTGTGTGTTTTGATTTCATGTTTCAAATTAGTCTAGGGTCCCCTTTGTTCTTGGGTGTTTCTTCTATTTCCTCAAAAATGCCAAGATATTAACAGCATTTGCAAGGCAAGCATACTCTACATAACAGGAACATATTAATGAAGGAAAAGAAGCAAATTCCAGAACAAGCATCAAGGTTTTACTTCATTATCAGACAGTCCAGATGTAGCCTACTACATATAATTTAAACAAGATTTGATCAACATGCATTTGCATTACAGCTGGAACTTCATGAAGAGATTCTGAAAACAAATCTTAATATGAACTATGCCAGGTTTCTCCCCAGAATACTCAGTCGTTCCTAGTGAAACAGAGGGAAAACTGGAGATTAAGATTTAGTCTAAGCCTGTCCCTTTTGGCTATCAAAGGGAAAAAAGCTTCATACACTTTTGGGTCACAGAAGAATGGAGTATTTGGATCCTCACTTACTAATCAGTAGAAAATAAGTGTTTGGAGTTTTTTACCCCTCATTCACATCAGGGCTCAGGTAACATTCAATTTTGTCCTCTGAGAAGTTCAAGAAACTAAATTACACTATAAAGCTCATTCTATCATGATTGTATTGCCCATCAAAGCTCCTTATCCCTTGAAGAACTCTTTAGTAAGTTATTCTGGGCGATATTTATGAGAAACTTTCTATTAAGAACAAGTAACATAGGTGGATTCTATCTGTTGCACTAAAACAACAACCTATCTTCCCCTTGGCTTGACCCAAAATGTTAACTTTCATAGAATAATCACAGTGTGAGCTTGAGGAAAGCCACCTACAATGGTAAGGATTAAAAAGAATTTTCTTGCAAGATGAATATTAAGACAGTTTCTAACTGTACTTAATAAAGTGGTGGTCCAGAGAGGTAGAACTGACCCTTCCTTATTTTTTTCATCTATGTTTGAAGAACTGCTTGAAATAAGGCCCATGTAACCCTCTAATTAATGCTACTGGTAGGTAAATGGATTCCATCAGAGTTCCTGCTGTAGAACTCATACATTCAAATTCTGCCACTCCTTGTAAGTGCTGTATACAATGTAAGAAACTGCATGCAAAAAAAACATTTAGATGCAAGTGTAAACAGCTCAGACAAAAACTACTCCCAACCAGATCTTTCTGAGTCTACTTTTCCCACACAGCTCAACACCTTAGCCAAAAAACAGAGCTATTACCCCATTTTATATTTATTGGGAAACAGAGAGCCTGATGGATTAGATATGCAAAAAAAGCAGTGGTTGTGGGTGGGTATGGTTTTGATAGTTTGTTTTAAAGAAAAAGGTTCACAAAATGCACCTGAAGGAATCCTTAGGATTACTTTAATTGTCACCAGTATGGAAGAGTCACTTCCTGTTACTCTCTTGCAGAATGACACTGACGTAGGGGTTGAAAGAAGCTTGCTTCAATCAATAATTACTGTAAAGATAAAACTCAAAATCCTTCACTTTTCTGGACAGAAGAAAGTCACTGTATAAATCATTACACTTGCTAAACAGTGCAATTATTGTAAACTAAGTTTCGGTGTCCAGGCTTGTGGCCACCAATGACTCACAGCCATTACAGCCGCTGTATTTGCTTACAGAGGTGGTTTTTTTTTTAAGCAATCAATCTCAATTTCCTCAATATCAGCTATAAAGTTGCTGACACTGGGCAAAGATATTTTTAGTCAATTCAAGACTAAAAAAACATATGCATACTTACGGCACACAAATTGGCTCCTCTGAGAAGAAGTAAAGGAATTAGAAATGACCTCTAATCTCTAATTAGCTAGAAGAATGTGACTTCTTCAAAATGTACAAACGTGTTTATGATACATAAATAGTTTGTCTATGAACATATTTGTACTAAACACAACTAGTTAATACACAACCAGCAGAATTCCACATAATCAATTCTTAGGAACACAGAGCCAGATCAGGAGACAGTTGGGTTTCACCTCTCCCTCTTTCCAATCCCAAACATTACAACAGCTGCCGAGTATTTTCAGTTCCTAATTACTGTGAGCAGTATTCCCTTTTTGTACATCCAATTTAGCCAGACTCTAACACAGAGGGAGCATTTAGCAAACAGAGACAAGCAGAAATGCAGCTACAAAGAAAAGGACATAATTCACTTACTATATCTCTGAACACTACTGCTCGGAGGCGATTTATATCCATATCCTGCAGAAGTCTGTCATGGTCCCGTATCGGAGAAATGCCACCAGTCACAATGTCCACTGGACTCTATTAAAAAACCCCAACTGTTTAAGATCCTGTGTTTAAAAGCATTCTACCAAGAATCATTAAGTGTGTGTAATCACCCACTCTGTGTCGTGCTGTCATAACTAGAGCAGAGAGATCAAATATGCATTTCACCATTAAAGGAGAAAAAAAATCTGGTCATTTCTTTTGTCAGATTCAATTTCCAGGGCTTGTACCACCCCACTTCAGGTCTGTTAAAGGATCAGTGGTGCAGGTGCAAATTTAAAAACTTATCCCTCTGTACAGACTAATCATTATTGACTTCTGTGTTTCTGAATGTGGTCTTAAACTTGCCTTTGCTGCAGACTTTCCTGATCCTATAAAACCTTGCACTGCTTTTTGGTTCTTCCCAGCGTCTCCAATAGGCTTCATCTGTGCATGCTGCTGACACTCCAAGCAATTTCTTACTGCTACAGCACATACTTGAAGGGAAAAGAAATGTTAAGAGATAATCTGAGAAACATTATTGCTCTATATTCCCTTACAGAAATGTATAACACAATTCTGTCTACCACTTTAAAAAGTTGACACACATCAGTAAAATACTTTGCTTCTGTAAGTTTTAGAAGGTTGCAAACCAATGCTCAAAATTCTTTACTAAGTTATAACTAATAATGAATGCTTAACTATTTGAACATATATGCTGTATCTAATGGATACTTCAAAGTGAATATCCCTCACTGCAGTTTTACCACGCATACAACCAGAGGGTGGGAAGGGTGAAGACAGCTAAATTTCACAGATTTGCAAAGGAGAAGACAAGTGATACAGAAGTGAAACAAATGGCAACATTTGCTTCACAATACTCAGTTACTCTTGGACTAAATGTTCTGAAGTTACACAACTATTTGGGTTTTTTAGTTGCACATTTTTACCCCGTTTCATCTTCTAATATTTATTTTCAAAGGAAAAAAGAACTACCCCACCTCTATACCTGTTTGCATCCCATAAATCTTGCTCTACCTGCACAAAGTTTTAATTGCCTAGAAAGGGAGAGGAGGGCTAGTTACTGTTGAGGCTCTGAGCTGCTCTGGCACTCATGCAACTCAAACTTTTCATTACAAAAAGAATTACAGCATGCAACTAAGCATGAATTCTCTCCTCCTGTATTAACTACATGGACCCTGCTATGATCTTTTATGTTTTCATTTTCAGAAAATTTGTTACTTTCTTAGGTAACTGATCATTTTCTTTCAATCCAATTTGAAGCAAGTATACTGTTATAATCGGATACAATTAGTGCCCAATTTGAACCCTTCAGAAATTTACACTTCTGGTTTTCACCATGCCTTCATATACTGATCTTCAGGTGTAAAACCTCTTACATAAGTATAGCAAAGTTTCATTTTTTTATATAGTACAGGATTACTTTTCTTAAAGCTGCTATATTCTTAGCCTTGATTACTTGGGGAACTTTGGCAAAAGAAATATCCTCATGGATAAAATGAAAACAGGCTATCAAACTTAATTTAAATTATTTAAACTTATAGAGATTAATATGTATATATGCATTGCAGAATACAGTAAAACTGTATAAGATCTTAATGTTTGATTACATTTAATCTTGATTTAACGAAACAATGAACAGGAACAAAAAGAAAGCTAACAGGTGCTAACTGCTTAGTAACTGCAAGCTTCTATGGTCATTAAGTGGCTTTATTTGCTTACCCAGACGAAGACATTGTCGCAGAATTCCTCCAGATGACATATTTTTCTCAGACTCAATTTCAGTGAAACCAAGAGAGCTTGCAAAAATCAGCACATCCACAAGGCTGATTAATCTCTGGAGAAATGCTAAAGATGCTTCTACTGAAAGTCCTTGAGTTGGCTCAATATTCTCCAATTCATGCTAAACAGAGAAAAATTGAAAGCAAAATTTACTTCTTCACAAAGATAATATTCCTGCACACTAAATGAAAAAAAATGTGTGCTGGAAGTCCACTGTCAGTCACATTCAAAAGTAATAATTACTCATATTCTAGGAACAATCATTAGCATTGGGATTTAATCCCATTCCAGACCACTGTGGGGCGACAAAGGCAGGAAACTTTTTTATGTCTTCAGGCAAAGAAGGCAAGCACCTAATTTATCTTAAGGAAAAGTGTGGAGGCAGCAAAGGGAGGAAGAGATACCTGTGGAAACACCCCACTTGCATTTCCGTTTCCCAAAAGGACAGATACAATAATTAATACACTCCATAAAGAAAGGCATCCTCCCACAAGTGAGGAATTTTTAAATAAAAATTGAATTTCTTACAGTAGCAGATGTGGCAGCAGAAAGCAATGGCAAGATTCCACCACAGGCCATGATCATGTTGTCCATCATCTGAGAGATGAGGTGGATCGTGTTGTGAACAAACACCACATTGTCACTGCTATTCACAAAGTCCATCACAGTTTTTGTAGAATGGCTGTCCAAAAATTTAAAAAAAAAAAAAAAAAAAAAAAAAAAGACATTCAGAATAGAGCTTTATTTTGGGGTACTTTAAAATATTTCTGTTTTTGCAAAACTAAAACCAGACATTTAGCAGTGGGGAAGCAAATAACACATGACTTAAGGGTCAACTGATATATCTCAATCTAAACCTAAAACTACATTTCTTTTCTGTTCATAAACTTCTCAGCATGACAGGTTGCTAAAAACACCAAGATGATTGCTAATCCTCATTTGTATAAAGATCCCTTATAGGCTGATCTATGACTGCTTGCTAGCAAGAGTCACCGTATCAGGAAACAGAATAAAGTCTCCTGGAATAGTGAACTTAAAGATTTGAATTTAAATCTTTGGAAAACTAAAGCAAATTATATGGATTTCTCAGAGAAATTAAAAATCAACAAAGCACAAAAACTTAGACAAAAACTTTCCAAAACAGAGTCTAAATATAAATATATTTTAGCCATGTCTGATGATGACCAGATAGGTTAACTTCAACATATCCTAAAAATTATAGTCAGACAAAATTTCACTTCAGTTTAAATTGTTTGAATCAATTACCTACACTATTTCTTCATCCTGACATTCCTTTTTATCAGGTCAGAACACCTATATGGTTCAATTTAAATTCGACACTCACGACTACAAGCTAACAATGGACCCCGTTCTTATTTCAGTTATCAAACCTTAAAATTAAATTGCAGAATTACTGCTGTTTTCACAGATCTTCATGATTACATTCCAGATCCCTGTTAGAAGTTAATCTTCAAATTAACATCTTTGGGCTCACAGAACCCTATCAAAGCAGCAATGTGTGTAAATGCAGAAGCAAGACATACTATTTTGGATATATTGTCTTTCTTATCCACATTTAGATAGGAAGACACAGGCCCTTAAATACATTAGGAAAATTAAAATCTTAGTTGAATAAAAATCAACAGCAAGACTGCCACTGACTTATGACAATGTAGCCAGGAATTCAGTCCAAAACTATGTGCAGGCCCTGAACCAATAAACAGTCATGTCTGTAAAGAGTCTTAAAAAATATCTGAGAATAATTTGGTGTAGGTCACAAAATAAGTCAGGCTATTGAATAATGAGTAAAACACCAGATGTCCATGAGTCTAAGTCAATGAGCCCTTTATAATTGAACCCAGTCTGGATCATTCCACATAAAGCACAGGATGTACCTTCTCCACATCTGAATATCTGTTTCTATGGAGAAGAGCAAGTCTGTGAGCAGGCGCTGGTGCATCAGTGACCACTTGAACTCGGGAATACGGAACACAGCTGACCTCGTATCCCTCCTCTGCCCATCCGATGGAGCAGCCAGCTCCTGTCCTGAGGAAACCTGCTGCCTTGAAGGCTGAATGCATCATTTGCATACAAAAAAGAAAACAAAACACGAAACCCACACTCTGGTTATTAGTTCCCATGGCACACACTGAAATACATCTAATAGACTCAAGATTTTGGATATCCAACAAGTCCAGACTGTGTACATGGTTCCAAATAAAACTAAAACTACTACACATATGCTATTTAATGGATATACCAAACTATACTACAAACCAAGCTACAGCTGCACTACCACACCTGCCAGTCTAAGTATTCACAAGCAGCCACCCAACCTTACCAGGGGGGGAGAATATGTTGTTGTAGACAGTGGTTTTCCTCCTTTAAGGAAGAATGGTGCAGATTGAAGAGCATCCATTAGGAAGTATCTCTGCAGAAGGGAAGTACTCAGAAACATGACTATTTAACCATTAAAAGCTGGATTAGAAACTAAAGACTAGAGACTGGAGCACTGCAGCACACAAAAGAACCTAGTCTTAATTTATACTTGTACAAAAAAAGGTAGTATGACATGATGTAGTGAAAACCTATCAACTTTTATAGTTTAAAACAGCTGAGATGAAGTGTCCATCTAGCCAAATACTCAGTTTATATCAGCATTCATATGTGGATGTACAAAAATCTTGGAGAATTCTCAGAACACAAATTATAAGAATAATGGCTATTTTAACCCAGGGTTAAAAGTATTTTATAGAAAACTCACAAGAATCACACACATTATAATCCCCAGAATGTATAGGAATGCTTTCTGAAAAAATTCATTAAAAAAACCCCTTCCTTTTCTTTTTAAGCTAGATGGATGAAGGACAGGTAGAATTTACCTCAGGCATGGATCTGGGGGGCAGAGGTGCTTCAAGACATCTGTTAGCTTTCAACTCCAGTCTTTCTGTATCTGATGCAACACTGGAAACATCAAGCTTGGCAATTCTTTTGTCAGAAGCTCCAGCAGGCTCTGCCATGTGTGAATTTGTGTTTTCCACTGTAGTTTTGGTTTCACTGGTAACTACATTTCCTTCCTTCAGCTTCTTTTTTCCTGCTGAATCCAGCTGAGTTACTACTTCTGGAACTGCAGAACTCACCGTCTCTGGCAAAGTCAGCTCTTGTTTCTTCTCACCCACACCTTCAGTACCCTCAGACTTTAAAAGCCCAGTTTCAGGTTGCTTCTCTGTTGTTTCTTCCTGCTTTGTCACTTCACTTGCATTAGAGCCACATTCCTTGTTCCTTTCTGCAAGCTCTTCTGAAGGCAACGGCAAACTACTTTCATCTTTCAAATCAACAAAGTCATCTTCATCTTCCACCTCTACTGCTGATTTTTCCAGTCCTTCTAGACTTGTTGGAGTTCCTCCTTCCACAGGAGTTTGCATGGCTAAAGAAGCAGCAGTGACAGCAACTGTTTCTTCAACAAGCTCATCAGCTTTGCTAGAATCTTCAATTGCTTCAGCTATTCCAGTACTGATTTCTGAGACACTGGGCTTTACTGTTTCTGGTTCTGGAGAAAATTCCATACAAGGCACTGCTTTTAAATCCTCTCTAGTACCCATATCCTCCCCCACTAATTCTTCCTTATGATTAGATACTGAATGAGTTTGTTGGCCACCATCTGATGAGTTTTCTTTCTCTTTTTCTTCAGTTTTGCACTCTATATCACCATCAGTAATGCAAGAAGGAGCAGCAGCACTTTCTTTTAACTCCAAAGACTGTTGTTTTCCCTTGGTTTCAGCTTCTTTGCTAATCCCAGAGATTGCTCCAATTGGAGTAGAAGAACGTACTCCACTCCCTTCACCTCCTTTCTCTTGGTACTCCTTGTACATTTGGGAAAGACTCTCTTTGTGCACTTCAAAAGTTACCTAAAAGAACAGAGTTCAAAGGACATTAAAAACTATATATTAATGACTGTATTCTTGAAAAAAAAGAAAACAAAAATCCATGCTCAAAATTTATACTGGAACCTGCCCTTTTCATAAAAAAACCCTGCACGTTATCTAACCCCTAGGTTAGATATCACTTCAACTGACAGCAAGTTTTTCTTACATGTACCTTACTGTTTTTCCTGGCTAAAAGGAAGAAAAAAAAGTAAAGTAAAGGTCAAAAAACCCCAACTAGCCTGATACAAAGGACATCCTAAGCATAAGATCCACAGAAATACTAGATTTGAAAACAATTTTTTGTGAAGGGGGAGGCTGTGACAAGTAGCAGAGCTTTCACATCCTTTTAGCACCTTTAGTATGCTCAAAAATCCAAAAAGATACATAAACTTTTGAAACTTTTACACTAAAAAGTACAATGTCACAAAGTCAGAGCACCTAACAAAGCCAGAATTCTGTGGATCCCCAAATGACACCTAAAATTCCCCAGAGGAAATTTCCTTTGGGGAGTGCTATTCACCCCATCTCAGCCTGAGAAAAGCTACACAAACTGATTAAAGTGAAAAGACTTCTCTACTCCTTAGCTGAAAATATTATTGTTGTTTCTAGGTTTTTTTTTTTTTTAAATCCAGATAGAAAAATTCTTTATATACACACTAATAAAACTCATTGCCCAAATAAATAGCTGTGTTTTAAAAAATAAAATATCACTAGCCTAACTTAAGTTTTTATTACACTGTTATTCAATTTAGTTTATCCATACCTTTTCATTTAGGATTTAGATTTATATTTCACAACACAAGTGCTTATTTATCTGTAAGCTTAGTTCTCAAAATTTTCCCAACATAAGCTACACCTGAGGGCTGTTTTCTTTAAATAATTTTCTGTATCACAAACATTTTCCATAGGCAAAGTAGAGCAGTGCATTCCACTAAATATACAAACACACATTTTCTTATTCTCTTACATACTCAGCTCATTCATTTGGACCTCATCTAAAAATTCCATGTATATGGTATTCAAAGTGATGATTAGTCACTAGGAATATTTTCCCTTAAGATGACACAGAGAAGTCAAAAAATAATTTTTCAGATTAAAAATATACTAGAAATTACAGTTAACAAATCAGAGATAAGCAAAGACAGAGCAAAGACAAAAATTCTTTTTGGCAGGTTCTGATGTCAATATTTATCTTTTTACAAACTATTTTCTCCATCAATCAAGTAAATTCAAGCATTGCAGGAGCAATACACTATTTTAACATGACCTTAACCATATTATTCATTCAAGTTGATTTAATTGAAATTTTAATGTCTAGAAACAGAAGTGAGATATCTCACACTGCTTGTTCAAAAAAAAAGAGTCTTCACATACTAGTTTTCATTCAGTTATGTACAAAAAAAAAGGTGTGAATGATTACAACTGATTGAAAGTTCATCCAATTATAATGGATCCATAAATTACTTGATCCTAGGGTTTTGCTAAAAATAGCACGTGGGGGGGCAGTATTACTTTGGAATTACTTCCTGAATTGGACCACAATCAGAATGTCAAAGGCAACACAAAATAGATCAGGCTAATAAGCTGTCCCTTGCACTTCTCATTTATTTTCAAAAATATGATTAGGCAAAGCTGCTACTTTAGGTCTAACCATTACTTTTCTGAAGATGGAATCTTAACAACTTCAACTTATCTCCAGCTAACTTTCCCTCTTCTCTCTCTCCCTGTTGCTTCCTCCATTTCTAAAACTACTAAAAAGCTTTGTGCCAGCAAGCACTAAAGAGACATTTAACAATGAAAATGACATTGTCTGATTTCAGCAAAACTTACATGTACTTCCCAGAAGCACACTGCTCCACAATATTTAATAGTGGGAACATCTGTACTTTCATGCATCATTCCAGTGCAAATCTCATTAAACTCATATGTGGGAGTAAAAGCTACCAAGTTTATAGCTTCTCACTTTCTATGAACACAGTCTGTAGGGCTGCCAACTACTTTTGGAGAAACGGGCAGTCAGTTGTATCTCAGTTGGTACAACCTGAGACCTACTCTTTCTCTAGAACGCTTTTTCCTAGTGTGCTACCAAGCCCTATCCCCTTAACAAAAACCTATTGCAGCTTCTGATTTTCCTTACCAGCCAAATTGATCATCTGGTTCACAGCCTTAAATCAACTTTGCTTGAAAATAAGTCAAAATCTGTTCTCCCTAAGTCAGGATTGTAAGCTTGTTTTTTACTCTTCTCTCTCCCCTCAGAATCCTGAACTCCACCATCTCATGGTCACTGCAGCCAAGGCTGTCTCTGACCTCTACACTTCCAACCATGTTGGAATTTAGGGTATAGGGAATATGGTATGGTCAGCATTTAAAAACACAATGTATGGTACAGGAATGCAATACCATTTCACAACCAATTTCATCTGAATCCTGGAACAATGTTTTGGAACACAATACAGAGCCATTCTGAAAATGAAACTCTGCACTGTGGGATTTTTAATTGCTACCAAAAAGAAATAGAAACAAAGACCAGCAAGAAGGTCAATACTGACAATTTGTTTTCACAGATGGGTAAACTTATGAGCAAATAAATCCAAGCAAAATCTGGTAAGAATCTACACTGATTTCAGAACAATGCAAGAAACTGTAAGGAGAGAAACACTGGTGAAGAAAATTAGGCAGTAGGGAACTAAAGGAAAACATCACTCCCCCAAAAAATCCAAAATCCACTCAACAAGGATAGCAATTTCTACTTTGACCATAAGCATCAACAAGAATTAATGTTACAATGCATTAACTGTCCTCTAAATAAAACTCAAATTAAAATACCAAGGCACAGAACTAGAGAGACCACATGAAAGTATTTTTCGAACACCCATTTTGAGTCTGGGGGTTTCTTATATAACAAAAGGATACAAATTTCAGAAATTCTGCTTTGTAAAATCCAACCTTTCAACAAGGCTGTATAAACACTTCTGATCACTGTATCAATCTGTTATTCGGTTTGACAGGAAACCAAGAAATCGTGGTACTACAACAGAGGCAGTAGACAATTCTTCCCCTACAACTTCTATTGCATGATGCGGCATTTATGAAGGACACAAGTACACAAAGACAAACTATACATACAAAACAAAACACCTAAGATTAACAAAATCAGTACCAACAAAAATGCAAAATTAAGTAGAAATTATGATTACTAAAAGCCAGTGCACAGAGTACATAAAGGTATTAAAGATTAAACATTAGGATCTGCAAGCATGCAACAATTTACAAGACAATTGCTACCTTGAAGAACCTTAAATGTACATAAGTAATTTTTTATTTTCCTTAAGGCATTTGCAACTGTAAGCTGATAATACAGAATTAATTACCAGAAATTGTTCTAAATTAGTGAGCTAAAAGGCCAATCATTAATCTTCACCATCATTTGATGGTTAATCCATAGCTGTCTGCAATGCTTGGAATGCATCTCTATGCACCACCAGTTGAAGACACTTGTGAGCTAATAACTGCAGCATTCGCCTTTGCCATTAATTTTAGCTTAATTTGACATCCAACATTAACTAAGCGCCAAGGAGAAAAATTAGCATATAGCAATGAGAAAGGGTAAGATCATTGACACTTGCATTAAAGAACTTCAAGAAAATATTTTAACTATACATTAAGATTTTTTGCCTTTTTTTTCCATTTTCAGGTGGGCAATTTCATAGAGTAGAGAGAGGAATGGAATATCTTGCCAGACAGGTCAGACAATTCCTTATAGAGTCTGCTCAGTGCAAACCAGATCCTGTGCCGGTTTAAATAAACTCTTCATAATAAATGAATAAACTCTTCCTAATTCCAAAAAGCATTACAACTATTTGAATCTTAAATAGGATTTTACTGACCTGCTTTTTCCACTTCTCCTTTACTAACACTAACTGTTTCATAAGTGCAATCCAATCTCCAAACATAAACAGCCCTGTTTAGACAGGAGACACCACTATCAGAGATATCAAAACTAATTTTCAACTCAGCACAAGAAAAGATACAAAGGTACTGTGTGCACCACACACTGAGTTACAGTCTGTAACCCACCGACCTAAGGAATCTCTGGGCTATTTCTGAGTGGTTCACAGATGAAAGCTAAGCAAAGCAAGTTAAAATATACTTTGCAGAATAAGAGATTTCTAAAGGAGGAGTCTAAACTTCCACCAGAAACACATTCACTGATGTACAAGGTGGGGGGAAACCACTGCTGGAAGATGGTTTCATATTCCTGCATCTTGCATTTTCACCTAAGTAGCAAGAGTTCTGCCTTTTTTTTTTAATCATCTTGAGAAAAAAAAAAAATAGAATTAGAAAGCAAGTACTAGTCAATATAATTCATAAAAGTCTGCTTTTCGAGGGAGAATTTTATGTATGTCGACAGCATTTTACTTCAAATCAAGTCAAGGCATAGCTTACTGTTACATCATCATACAACTGTAAATTCAAACTGCATACCAAACATATATTAGCTCATTTTCACTACGGAAATTATTGCTTTTAATGAGTTTAAATTGCAAGACACGAGCACACACAATCATCTCAAGGTATTTTCTCACTCTCTCAATCCCTGCCACCATTCCTACAGTTTAAGGGACTGTCAAATCCTATCTTGTACATATTTGATCTTTAGCTATTAACAAAAATATTCTGTAACTAAATTCAGCATTTATCACCCCATTGTTGCAATGCTCAGCAACAGGTTTTATGCAATGCTCACTTCTGTCATCCTTTTCCAGTATCACCATATATTGTTGGCAGCCCTACAGCAAAGACTCCACATCCCTAATTTCAAAGAATGGCCAGGAGACCTAATGCAGGCCCCACAAGGTGAAAAGAGGCAGCTGCAATTATGGAGGAGGATTGCTTCAAACTGCAGCAACAGCAAAGAAAGCCACTAACGATTCTTGAGGCTGCAGACTCACGTCCCATCTTCCAGGATTTTTTAAACCAAGTCATAGAGATGAGAATCCTCTCTCCCATCAAGTCTTCTTCACTTAGGAAGACGATTTCAGAGCTACTTGCCTCTTCAAACACCAGATCTCTCTGCTGCTAATGTTTCCGTAATTCTTCAATTTGAGAGCTCTGGCATTTAGTAGCAAATCTCTATTACACTCTTCTTTTAAGGCTTCTCTGCAGCTTCATAATTTCTCAGTTTATCTTGCTCCCTTCTATTCTATCCCCATTTCTTTCAGCTTGGATTAGTCAAATGGTAGCATCCTGCAGCTTTATTCATGACATTGCACTCCCTCAAGCCAAGTGAATCATGAGACGGAGGATCTCCCCATTAACATACACACTGCATGTGTAAGAGCCCATCACTGGCACACACCTCTGCCTGCTGAACAATGAAAATACTTTCTTCTCTCTCCACTCATTGGTTAAAAAAGCCTTCCCACACATCTTCTACAAAAGAAGCTGTAAAAAGGAAACACCTCATAAAGGTGAGGGATTGCATCATCACAACACATTTGTACTGGGGGTGCACAGCTCTAAAGGATGCTGCACATTCCAGTCTCCAAGCTCATTCTGCTCTCCATAACTCAGGTGACCAGCTAAGAATCATTTCTATGTTGAATAAACAATATTTATTAAAAATAACTATTTACACCATTAGAATGAATGTAATATTGAATGATTTCAAGGGTACTCCCAGCTTTGCTTCATTGACATATTGGGCATGGCACAACTGACAACCAAAATCTGGCAGTAGTACAATGACCCTCTGGGCCAGGTACCTCTGCTTCCCCTCAGGGCAATGTAGATACACTTTTCAGAGGACTGAAGAACACCTGAAGCCCTTCAAATTTCCCTGGAGCTCCACTGTGGGAGAACCTCCTACCCTCATGACAGGGATAAAAAACAGACAAAAGCATCCTAAGCAAATCCTGGATGCCAACAGGATTTGGACACCAGATTCCGATGGCCTCTTACCCTCTAAAGCTACTGAGCCACACTCACTTCTCTGCAAATTAGTTTTTTAATTGCCACCATATATTTACCCCTCCACTACCCAATCTCCACAGCTTTTAGTAGTTTTCCCTCATCAGAGAGTGATGAAAACCTGGCAAATATAGCACACATAAATGCTCTGGATTTTTTTTCTCCTCCCTTAAATTAAATGAACAGGGCACAAAAGACTATGCAAATTTACTTACAGTCACAATGTTTAATACAACGGTACTTTAGACTGAAAACTGACAATTAGTTGGAAATACACTGCTTCTCATACTTCTCATTCAGATCAATGAATAAAATTCTTCCACTTAAACAGAAACAGAACTGCAGCTTACACATATTAACATCTGAGTCCTACTCACTGAAAATTTCTTGAGCTACTAAAAAATAAAAATAAATATCATGCTTCATCTGAATATATTTTTTTAACAGAAAGGTAACAGGAATCAACTTGTAAGTAGTAAAATCTATTTAAGGGCCTGAAATAAGCAGATGTTAGTCTTCCCAGTTTACAACATTCAGATAATTTAGGAGTGTATTGCACTGTGTAAATAATTTTATTCTTTTAAAACTTAGGGAAGCTGAAAGGTTAAAAAGGGAAGTTGTCCACCATTCTTTACTTGTTTCCTATTATTAACCCCCAAATCATTGGTCCTTTGTAAAAGTAACAGGACTAGACAGATAAAAATCTAAGGTTGAGTTAGCATGGTTGCAATGTTTAAAAAACAGAAGTTCTTGGATGCTTTCATAAATTCAACACTGACCAGTCAGAACAAACTGGAGCTGCGATTTAATTTTTCCAATAATATTTTCATTGAACTAGAAGCAACAGAACAAACACCTTCATATACAATGATTCAATATCTGGAAAGCCTAAAAAAAGTAACACAGAAATTAACAACATACATGAGTAATACTAAGAAATTTGGCTTTTAAAAGGTTGCACACTCCCTACACACCACCTAAATCCTGAATGCAAGGAAGCCAATGCAGTGCAATTATGCTGGAAAAGCCACTGCTGCTTATAAAACGTTGTGCAGCTGTTGGAGGAGAGGGTTACAGTGACAAACAGCTTCCCTGCTACAAAGGTGGCAGGAAATCTATCAAGCTGGACAATAAAATTGCAATTGAGTTTCTTTGGCTTTTTATAGCAGCTGCATGTATCTTGATGTGTAGTTCCGCAAAACCTATCCAATTGTGTAACACTGGTCCTTTATGTACTTGTTCTTTATCATAGAATGGTGTTATAAATTAGTGGCACGAACGGCACAGAGGGTTGTAAAAAGGAAAAATAAGCAGTAACCCAATACAATTAGAGAGAAATAGGAAAAACCCAAACTGGTTATTCTCTTAGCAATGTTAAGGAAATATTTTTGTTCCCATAATTCCCACATAACTTTGAAAGCAAGCTAGAAATCAAAAACATCTGAGATGCACTTAGCATCGAACAATTTGCCCGTTGAATTATGCCTACACCAGGTTATGTGTGAATCTCTATGAATCTCAATAGTGGTAAAACAGGATACAAGACTATTTAAAATAAGTAAATTTTACAGGATTAAAAAATCATCATAATTATCTGCTAATGTATAAGGACATTTTTCAAGACCTTTTTTGTGATTTATCCTAATTTATGTTTATGTAATTAATAGGTAGCTCTGAAGAATCACCTAGTTTTATATGGCTAGTTGCATGAATTGTATGTATTACTTACAAAAAAAGTTCAAATGGAAAGTGCATTTATAATAAAGGTAAAATTTTAAAATCTTGATAATGGCACCATCATTCATATCAATATTGTCAAGTTAGTTTCTGGCTGCTTTTGCTGTTTAAACATTTTCATTTAGGCTTCTGGAACTAGTATTAGTACTGATGACCAAACAAACTGAATTCCTTTAGGAGTCGTTCAATATTCCACCACGACACTCTGCCCACACTCACGCACTTCCAAATTTGCCATCATTCAACTTCTTCTGAAATGGGCTGGAAGAACAGACAGGTATTATACATTGACCAGAAAGTCAACAAAGTTAGACTTGAGAAAACGTACAGGGAGTTATTCCTACAACCAAGGACACCTCCCTATTGCAGCATGCCAGGAACAAAAAATGAGAAACACAACTGAAGCAGGTCATCTTCTCATTCACTATGGTATTTCAAAAAAACATACAGCCCTTAAAATACAAATTAATAAACCAGACCAACATTATCTATATCTATCTATTTTTTGGTCTTTTCTAAAACCACAGAGTTTTGCTCTTGACACTTGGTCATGGCATCAAAACAAAATCTTGGGGTTTTTTCTCTAGGAACTCTACATCACTGATTAGCCACATTAAGTCACTGAAAAGAATGACCAAAAATCCATATAACCTTTCTGACATAGATGTTGTTTAAACGAGATTTCTGACATTACATTATCTTACAAAAGGAGTCTAGGAATAGAACTACAGATTATAAGATAATGTGCTAGCTAATTTCTGAATTCAAGACACCAATGCTTTGACTAAGAGTTAAAAAGGTGGTCTTCTTTTATTCACCTCTCCGTCTTTCCCCAGGGACAATTCCCAGCAATTCCCCGCAATCACACACATGCTAAATTATGCCAGTTTTATATAAAAGCACATTAGGGATCTTTACTCTGGTTACAGCTTGCCAATTCACCCATGCCCTCTGCATCTTGGGGCAAAGAGAGGAAACTGGTTTTTGAAGACTGCAAAGCCAACAAAAAAGCATATTAAGAACGGTCCAACACCAAAAATGTGATCTCTGTAAGGGTTAAAATGTGGCCCTGGGCACTTTGCACAGGAATTCCACTTACCAAGTGACTGTTTAATAAATTTATTATATTTATTTTAATAACTTTAATATTAATTTTTATTACATAGATTTCTACAATATGTCTCCCATAGCCCAAGAATGCACTATGGGCCTCTGAATGCAATAAATAGAGCTGCAAAATAACAAGGTTCCTGCTGTCTGCAAGAACTTTCTAAGAAAAAGAGACTGACCTTTTCTAAGAAAAAAATTCGTGCAAAATCCAAGACCTCAGAAATGCCCACAATTCTTAAGTATCATAAAGTGATCTTTTGGATTCACAGATATCCTTTTCGCACTGCTAAGTTGCACACATTTAAAATAGGTAATTTATAATTTAATTAATTTCAAGTAAATATTCTGATAACCAGAATAATTCTGAGGCCCACACTAGCCTCACTCTTGTTTACAATAAGGCAGTATAAAACACCTTTTGTACTACTGTTCCTCATTCAGAGAACCACTAATACCTTTTATGATCTAACTCTGGTTGTAAAAACAACAAAATTCAGACAGAACAATAACAAAGGGTAACAGTCTCATTCATGCTGCATGGATTTGCACTCTCACCCCATATTCCATGACAGTTTAACAGCAGAAGCATCTGCCTTAACTTGTATTTCTCTGCTTTTTACTCATTTGTTTTACAGCCTTTTGATGTTACTAAAAGGTATGTTTGTTGATGAATAGCTCTGGGGCGCCACCTTGTGTTCCTGCTGTTACTAAAAAGCAAGACCAGCACCAACATTTTTCAGAAATGCTCCTAAAATTTGATTAATCTCACCTTTGAATGTGTGATTGACAGTGTATCCACCCACACACGCCAGCCACCCCACTCATATTTTATTGCATGGTACAGCAAAATCCGAAATATGGTGTACACCATCTCAGTTATCTTCTGCTCCTCAGAAGTCTTTGGATTAAAACAACAAAGGGAAAGCATCCACTCCTGCCAGACAGAGCACTGCAACAAACTCCTGCAAAACACACACATGCTACTGAATCATATTATAAAATATATCATAGAAATATATACAACAGCTAAGTCAAGAATCCAACATGCTTTAAAAAATTGCTATTTGCAAACTTCCCTAATTTTTCCTACTGATGCCTATGCTGGAGCACAGAATTTGCTGAAACAGCAATGAAGCTGTATCTGCACTCATGCATTTAATTTACTAGGAGACTTTGTTATTTATTTTATTTACTTGAGCACAGAGCAAGCCATCTTACCTCCTGTTTTCTCTGCTGTTATTAAACAGTTTAATCATATCTGAGAGAAAGGCTCGCCGGACCTCTAAAGTTTCTGGACACTGTGGAGAATTACGGATCAGGATTGCAATAACCTTCAAAATCTCTGTAAAACAGTTCATGAGTAACAAAATGTTAGGACTAAGCACAGCATAAAACACAAGGCCTCTTTCAACAGTGTTTGCACAAGGAAAGTGACACCACATAAAAAGTTTTACACTGAGAAAAAGCACATCTCTATTGGAGAAGAAGGTTTAAATAAAAAAAATACCTTCTTCCAATACTTTTCAAACCTAGTCACCTAGCAGCGGGATTTGTATGCCTCCAAAGAAAATGGAATTCATTGAATTACCATGTTTAACCAACGCAAATATTACTGCATGACAACTGACAAGCTATCAGAATCTGTCAGAACAATTTTTACATGAGGTTCACATAAAAAAAGCATCCTTTAGAAAACCAATATATGAGAAAATTGCTCTACCTTATGAGATTTTGCTCTACTTTAACAATACTGAATTTTCAAAGAATGCAACCAACTTCTAATTAAATTTATCGGTTTCTGTTATAAAAAAACCTTTCTAATATAAAATTTTATCTCTTATGATCACAATGTTTCCTGTATTTTTAGGAGGTCAAAATTCAGGGTACATCGCACTTTTTGAAGCAGAGAGGCAGTGACTTTTCTTGTTACTTTAAAAGCAGTCAACTTTGCAAATGAATTAGAGTGTAATTTGAACACAATCACTGTGATAGTTGCACTTCATCTTGTACAAATTCTTTAAAGAGAAATTCCTTATCTGATAACAGTAATGATCTAAAAAAGGGACTCTAGAAGTCACTCTTCCTACCAGACCTAAATTAGTTCAGTCCCCATATAGTCTATACTGACCACAGCAGTGACTGCCAACTTCAAAAATCTTAGGAGAAAGCAACAGAAACATGCTAACATCTCTTGCTCGATAGGAATTTACCCTAAGGAAAATGGCATAATGCAACCAGATTTCTTTCCTCCATATCTGCTTTGCTTTCTTTTCTCTTCCCCCACTTTCCACCTGAATTAAACCTACAACTGCGACCTACATTTAATGACAAAGCAGCTAAAAAAGTGAAAAATCTGTTATTTCTCCAAATAAAAGTTAACTCCCAAAGCTATCATAGGTTCATTGTATCATGTACAAAACCCATTAATAATGTATATTATTCAGGAAGGAGATCAGTATTTTTTTCAGTCAAAAGATATCTAAAGTTTCATATCAAGATATTTCCAATAAAGTAAGCTAACCAAAACAGTGAGCAGATACATTTCTCCTATTTTCCATCTAGCATTGTCACACTGAATGTAGTTTAAGATGAAAGGTGTTTCCATATTTTAGTTAATTTAGTCTGACATCACTAAAAAATGCATTCAGAATCTTGCTGGAACATTAACATGTTTTAAATCAAAGTATCCTGCGCATAAAAGTCTTGAAAAATCATTTCATAACGTGACTGCACAGCCAAAAAAGGTGAGTTATGAACTACAGACACATAAAATGTCTTTCAAAAAGTTATAGAGACGTACTGTGTACATAACTCCAACTAAATACAAGTAATCTGTCTTTTAGAGTGAAAAAAAAATGTAAAACTGAGATTAGAAGACTGGTAGATGTAATTAATAAGCTTGTTCATTGGTGGGACTCTTTTAAAGCAGACTTTTCTTAAGGTAGGACTTAAATATGTGTATCGTTCTTACGAGGATTTTGTATCTTCACCGTTGAATCTGGGTCAGGATGTTGTTTATGTATTACTTGAGTGCAAATTTGTTCAGTCAGAATCTAGTAAGAAAGAAGAAGAGGCTATATCAATGTATATGAAGACAGCTTACTGAAAAATAGTTGGATGCAGCACAGTCACCATCATTCTAAAAATCATCCCAAAAAATCCCCACTAACATTCTTGATAATTAAATTCATCCTGTTTCTAAAACTCTATAAGCTACTTTATTCTTTTATTTCTCTCTTAATTGCATACTGTTATTTAAAGTACACTGGAAGATGCATGTGAATCTAACCAAAGCAATTATCTAAAGACAAGATCATTGCTATAATAAAATTACACATCTACATGAGCATCTGGTTGAGATATACAGATTACTCATTATCTAGAATTGTTCATAATGAGCATAACCAAGTTGAAGAGGGGATAAATCCAAAGCAGTGAGCTTTGGGGGGAAAAAAAGTAGCATTCAGCTGCATTACACTAAGGTTTAATGTCATCTAGAGCATATCAGCAAAAACACGTAAGCAATTTTCCAACAATGTCTTACAAGTAATTAGAAAGATTGGATAGTAACTACAGCGTATAACTACCTCAAACAGGACATTGTATGTGGTCATGGTGAATAAGCTTGTCTGAAGCATCAGCCTTTCAGCCAACAAAGAGAACAACCCATGTCCAAGCATGACTTCAGCTTTTCTCCTAAAATGGTAGAGAAAGATTAAACAACATGCATTCTATTTGCTTTAGGGGAGAAAAAGTTTAAAACATGTGCCTCAAGAAATACAAAATCACTGGTAAGATATTTTTCTTGTTTGTTCCTTAAGTCTTTCACTTTTGGTGAAGGAAAAGGTTCAGATTCTGAAAGGACAAATCATTCCCTGAAGGCAGCCACCTTTCTTCCACAAATGAGGTCCACTCACCCATGGGCCCAAAAAGCTGAAACATAGCCTGGGGGATTTCTGGATAAACACTGAGGAAAGTACACCTTGGCCCTCATTTCATTCAAAAATGCAACCACGGACAGCAATCTCAACAGTTATCTACTATCACAGTCGACTCGAGACATATTAAACCTAGTTCTCAGTAACATAGTGTTCCACCACACCAGTCTAATTCTTGCTATTGATTTCACTGGAAAAGGGTCACTTTAAAAAGAAGGAGGCCATACTGCAAGTAACTATTCAATCAGCATGAATTGCTGATAATGGAGTGATAATGCCTGGACACTGGCTGCCAGCAACAAGCAATTCCACCATATCAAAAATACATTTGTGACAAATAGACTGAGGGGTAGTTGAAGAAGAGTAGCTCCTATTCAGTGAAGCCTATTTAGTGATTAACCTCCATTATAGCTTTTTCCCTTTACACACAAATGTGTGTATATACACCAAATAATTTATACCCAAAGTAACAAATAGAATGTCACAAATAGAATGTCTGTGTCACAATCTACCTTTACTCTTTCCTTTCTTGGGAGGTTTAGTTTTAAGACTCAAATCAGTACTTACTTTGGAGAAAGATGCTTTAAGAAATATCCCATCACTTTCAGAGCTTGCACTCTGATGCCTTCACTTTGTGATGCTAAAAGCTTGTAGACAACCCTAAGTGGAGAAAACACACTGGTCTTCAGTCAATGTGAAAAATAACAAATGTAGGTTTTTGCTCCTTGTAAACCTCCCATAAAAACTTAAGATATCTAAATGTATTTATCAGTTACATCCAATTTCTTTCATCACTTACTTTTTAAACAGTCAAGTGCTTAGGGCCATATCACTATCTGATTCTAGCTGGACTGTGGTTCATAGTATTCAACAGATCTTTAAATCTGTGAAATATGATTTTACTTATCTACATGGACTACTAAGCTATCTTCGAAAAAAGAAAATATTAATTTCCAATGAAATCATATGGAACAGAAGGCACAGTACTTATCCTTTACCATAAATAAGTTAAGATAAAATTTTTGAAGAAATTGGGATCATTTCACTAGGGGGAAAGAAAAAGCCTACCTCATTTAAACAATTTTGGAGAGCCTTTCCAAAACTATCCCATGTTACAATACGGCATTTTAAATCTGCAAGTTTTAGAGTTCAAAGGACTTTAAGGTTTTTGGCCTTATCTAAACATAACTGGGCACTCATCAGTAGTTATGTACTTTTATTTTTATAAACCCAAAAATAATTCTCAGAACACCTGAACTAAGACCCAAATAAAAAAAAAATTTAGTTCTATACCAGATACCAGAATTAAAGGTAAAATCGAAGGGTGATTAAAAAACAGTTATGTGTAACAAATAATTTATCCTGGAGAATGCTGCAACCATAGAAACTATAGAAGGAAAGAAATAAGCAAAACTTATACTGCACTGGCCATTCAAGCAATAGAATCCACTTCTTTTCTTTACAGAACACTATCAGGGTTTCGTAATTGTATAGGGGAAAAGCATTTCCTTTATTTTTTCTTTTCCTTCCCCTCACTGGATTGGTTACTTAAACATTTTTAATTTTAAGAGAACTCCAAATATTTCTAAAGTTTTGGAAAACTATTTTTAAATTTCAAGATTATCATGCCTCAATTGCAAAAAGTAGATGTATCAAGAAGCATACAAACAATCCATTAAGGGACTGGAGACAATACCAGAGCAAGGAGTGTAACAAATGAGACAGGAAAAGAAAGTGACTTCTTGCTGTGGACTGACTATTCATGCTGACTTGCTCATGTACTTGTTAAAAAAAAACAAAAAAACAAAAAAACACCCACACCTACTGCTAGTTGTTAAATAAAACCAAATGTACTGCATTGGAGACCCAACCTGACATTCAAATACTTTAGTATTTAGAGGTTTTTATTAGTTTCCCGTACGTAACACATTCCATACAAATGAAATCAAATCTGATGAAAATGGGTAAAAAGAAAAATAAAATCAGTCTAGCACTAAAAGGGGAGAAAACAATTAGAAACATGCCTGAATGCAGTCTCTTGAGAAAAGGCAACTGGAAAAAAATATATATAAACAGGGATTAACCAATAGGTGCAACTAAATGTAAGAAATGAGACTCTGCTTTACACAGTGAGAGAATTACTATTCCCCATACTTTTCTATTAGTTGTTCTTACATTTGTTTGCCTGTATCAACTTTTTCCCCACTGTGTTCAGGCAGGTTCCTGTTAAATTAGAAAAGTTCAACACCATGACAACCCTCTGAGAGCCACAAGACAAAAAGAGTCATAACTTAACTCCTCTAGCAGATTTTCTACTTGTACAAGTAGAATTTGCTACTTCCCCCTACTTTTCTCTCATCATAGTGTTAAACGCTTTTTTTCTATTTGTTGGGAAAAAGATTCCAAACAGCGCATAGCACAAAGTGCTACTTTTAAACAAATAAAAAGTTTTTCTGGAAAAGACCCACAGGAAAAAAAAAAGGGAAGAGAACTGACAAGGATCAGAAGACATCTGAATCAATTTTTGTCAGCCCCCTTCCAATTCCAAGACATCTGTAGGAATGGGGGGCTGAAGACAGACCACCAGTAGATGAAGACGTCAATACACAGACTGAAATGGATCACTCCCTGTTTAAGTGTGACTGACAGCTTGGAAACATTAAAAAAAAACACCTCATTGATAATAAATCCAACAGCACCTCTTGTCAAAATGAACACCTGGACCCAAAAATCTCCCAAGATGAGGAGTCTATGATTGCAACACACACACTGATTAGAACCATTCAGATTTCATGGGAATTCTTACAAGCAGCAGTATGGTCAAAACACTGAATTTTCTAAGTAGGAAAAAGGAAACAAACTTACTGTAATCCATTCCTCTGATCAAATGCAGGGATCATAGAACCAGGATGCTCTGACATCAGAGCAACCAGCAACTGCAAGACATCCATTAGATTGTCATCCTGTTGGATAAAAGTTAAAAATTTGAATTCACAACACATACACACTAGAACATTGCTTTGCCTAAAAGAACCACTACAAAATATTTAAAAAGTATGTGGAGATTAATAATAAACTAAGGACCAAATCACTTTGGCCAGGATCAAAAAACTATAGCTCTAAAGGCAAGTGCAGGAGAAAACATTGCAAAAAATAAACTTAATTGCTTAGGGCGAAAAGTGATATATCAGCGTCTGGGATGTAAGGATTTGACAGGCAATGGAATTTTAGACCATGTTACTTCCTTCCACACACATGCTCCTCTGTTTGCATGTGTATTTCCCAATCCTTTCCTGTACAGGAGCTACAAATAAACAGCTGCACATTTTCTGGGGCACAGGGTGGTGTTTAATGAAGTTTCTACTCAGAAACGTTCAAACCATGAGGAAAAAAATACTACCACCTGCCACAGACAATATTTTAAATGGGTAATTCAAGGCGCTTAGTAAATTTTTCCATACTTTTAATTTAAAGCACTCTAAGCTACAGTTCCTTAATCTGTTCCAAGATCATTGTAAGTAAAAATAACTTATGAAATAACAAAATGTAACTGTCTTTTCACATACTTTGTAGTATTAAAATGAAAGTTTATTTTTAAACAAAAAGAGTTCACAAATAAAACACTGACCAAACTTTTGAACAAATACTCTGATTCTTTACTCTAGAGTATCCTGAACAAATACTCTAACACTCAATTAGAAAATCAGTTTTACATTCTCCTGAACAACTCTATTAAGTTGATGATATTAACTGACATTACAGATGCTTTCAATATTTAGCCATATGAGAAGGCTAAATTCTACTTTTTTTGTTGATGTTTTTCTGAATTCACGGTTAGATTGTGGGATTCAGCATTAATGGATCTTTGACACATGAGTACGCAAACTGCAAAGATATTTAAAACATCACATCCTAGTCTGAAGGCTATATAAAGCTTCTGCTATTTTAGTTAACTCTTATGTGATAAGACCAAGATTCTTATTATTTACTTCTCCACATAAAATAGAATTGCTTGACTATGGTAATACCAAGTAGTAGTAACCAGCACAGAGAATAAAACTAAAATACAGGTGTAAGCAAAATTCTTTAAAAATAAAAAAATCTATACTGCTTGAAATGAATTTCAATTAGTTCCTTATTTTACCCATTTCAAGCACCCTTATAGAGATGAGATCAGTTAGATTTATGTCCCCATTTCCCTTGTCTTTGATGTTGCATCTGGCATAAAGTGCCTTTTCCTGGTGCTAAAATATGAAGATGCAGATGTATCAGTGGTAACCAACATTTTCTCCCAATTAAGTTTATATGCTTCTCTTAGATGCCATTAACATACATCTTTATTTTTTTAATGCATGTTTTCAATTTTATTGCTTTATTTAAGAAGCAAAATAAAAAAGAGAGGAAAAAGAAAACAAAAAATATTACTTAGGCAGTCTAAAAAACAAGGTTTTGACTTTTTTTAAAGTCAGTCCCACCATCTGTTTTTCTGCTTGGTAAATTGGTTTGTAGAACATAAGAAACCATTTTGACTTACTGGCTTAATGAACTTCAATCTAACATTGAACATTGTGCTTAAATCACTGCAAGAATATTGGCATATTAGCACACTTCTCTAAAGAATTGAACAACGTTTGCTACTTCCTCTGCAGAGCCATCTTGTGGAACAAAGGAGGTTATATTTGAAATTATTCAAACATTTGTCACAAACAGCACTAGTAAGCCATTCTTCATACACACATCCCCCAGATTAAAAATTGTCCTAGGTTGACTATATGATGCTTTTATCCCCAGTCGTCTCATTCCGTTTATGCTGAATAGTAAGTTTTGCACCTTTAAGACTTGCTTCAAGGATTGAGGCGGGGAGAGGAGGCGCGCAGTTTGTTTTCAGACACTGAACTCACTCCTACACATTCCTGCTTCTGGACTGCGTGTTTTCTGCGGATGAACAGACGGTGGGACAGGGCTCTCTTTTTTTTCTTGCTTTTTAGTTAGTTTAGCTAGCTGAGGCAAAGAAATTCCCTCGACTGTGCTTTTTTTTCCCTTTTTCCCCCTTTCTCTGGACCTGTTCACACCTGCTCTGGACTGAACAACCATAAGAGCACCAGCAGCTCGCATCGGTGGGCCGGGCTGTGCCTGGGCCACGGCATTTCCAGCGCCGGAGGGACTGATAAGGCACTGAGTGAGCTGAACTGGAATCTGGGGAGGGGACTTCCTGGGTTTGTCATCTCCTTTGGAGCAGCAAGGGGTTTTATTGTTTAATATTAAGTTTTCTTGTTTAATAAACAGTTTTTTTCCACTTTTCTCCAAGGAAGTATTTTCTCCTGGACCGGTTGGGGGAGGGGTGGTAGAATCCGATTTCCTGGGGGGCCCTTCGGAGGTTCTCTCCCAAATTTGCCCTGAACCAGGACAGCATATTAGCACACTTCTCTAAAGAATTGAACAACGTTTGCTACTTCCTCTGCAGAGCCATCTTGTGGAACAAATGAGGTTATATTTGAAATTATTCAAACATTTGTCACAAACAGCACTAGTAAGCCATTCTTCATACACACATCCCCCAGATTAAAAATTACCTCATGTATTGTAAGTAGGTAATTGAGGATAGCCTGCAATTCATCTTCTTTTATGCCATAGTCCTTTAAAAACAAACAGGTTTTAAGTATAACCTTTCAAGTATAGAATGCTGTTTCCAATAAAACATTGTCACAAGAAATGTTTACATCACAAAGCAAGCACTACACAACAAATTTGCTTTCACTTGTTCCTGTAATAGCTTTATAGCTGCAAGGTAGCTTCTTCCCTGCCCCCAAAAGCACCTGCTGAATACCATAAAAGTGTTTTAAAGCAATTTCAACACAGGCATAAAAACAATATAAATAGCAATATAGTATGTGAAATTGTTAGTGCAATACATGTTAATTGATACAGTCAATTTGAACTGAGAGCTTCCTGTTAACAGAAGAATTAAATTGAGGTAGCATAAAGGACTCAAAAGCAGATCTGGAAGTTTAATTATAAGCCTTTTAGCTATACCCATATGTATGTTTGCTTCTTACTTTCTACTAACGAAGCCCATCTTCAGTTGCTATCAACTTTGAAGAAATCTCAATCATTTATGGCACCTATGCCAGCAATATGCCCTGAGGTATATTTTGTGAAAATAAAATAAAAACCAACAGTTTCTAAGAACAGGATGAGGGTAGGCAAAAGCAGGCTTCTTCACTTCTGGGGCTTTTATTTTTTAAAGCAAGTCTTTCATTTCCCAAAAACATTTTGCACCGCTATGTACAAACAGAAAACTTGCCAAAGGATCAAACTCATCAAACTTTTTCTACAGATGCTCTATTTATTGTTGTTCTGGTTTTTCTTGGGGTAGAATTTATTTACAGGAGATGGCACACAGCTATGGTTTGGATTTGTGATGGAAACAGTGTTGATTACATAGAGATATTTTTGTAATTGCTCAGCAGGGCTTACAGAGAGAGACCAAAAACTTATGATAAGAAAAGGTCATGAAGAGCCTATAGGCAACAGAGCTGCTGAATTCCAATATTCCTCTAATGTCCAAGAAACAGTTATGAAACTTACTGATAAAGTCTTTCTTATCTTCCTCTGTCCCACTGACCCACAGCACATAGTATCAAATGTTTCTATTTAGTCTTTAGGCACTCATGACATAGCTGAAAAAACAATTAAACACTTTTTTCCCCAACAGTAGACATTTCTAAGATAATAACAGCTCCACTTCAAATAAAAACAGTTAATAGGGGGAAAAAAATGCATCCTTTAGCACTGCTGTCCGTGGCAAGAGCCAGAACAAAAAGAAGCACCTTACATGGCTTTTTCTGTTTATTTACTTTCACAAAATTCAACATGTTTAAAGCATGTTAGGCATTTCTTTGTGAAAGGAAACAGAAATATCCTACCATAATTTAAAGCTATCCTACCTTCATGACTAGCTGTTTAATGAACATCAACAAAAATGCTCGCAGGGATAAAATCTCCTTCTGAGTAGGCCGTGGACCATCTACAAAAAAAAGTAGATATATAAAATAAAAATTAACAGTCATTATTAGCACAGACAGCATTGTCACAAAAAGAAAAAAAAAGAGGCATTTTCTGGGTGAACAAGACACAATTCTAAGTCTTCCCACCCTCTATTTCAGACCACAAAACACTACTGTGTTTTATCACTTTTTATTAGCAAAATGTCTGAATAGTGATGTTCCACTAAGGCTTCATCTAAATTCTGACGATTTTAATGTTTCCTTGTAGTGCTATAAACCCACTTCATGCAAGGAATAAGACTGATACAAGAACTTTAGGTCAGAATTTCCAGACTTCAAATTTGTGCAGTTTACAGGTTTTTTTAAGTTCCGCCATAGCTCAAAGCAAGAGCTACATGTCATAATTATACACCGGCTAAATACACAAAAATCAATCTTACAATGCCATGTTTAAAGAGTACCTTGAAAGACATGAGTTAAATTTTTAACTCCAAGTCAAAAAGGACTAGCTTCTGCCATCTCTGTGTAAAGCAGACTTTCAAAGAAACATTTTAAATACTCAAACACTCAGTAGCTCCCAGGAGAGGCAAGGTTAAAAAAACAGGTGCAACCAAGTGTCAAAGTCAAGTAAAAGCTTTGGTACAGAAAGCAAATGAAGCGCTGCAAATGCATTTTGGAGTATAGTTTTTACATGTGCCTGTAGGGTCACAGTTCTCATGATCTTAATCATCACAGAAAAGCAAACCACCTAGAGAATGAAAGTGATCATATGAGTCTGGTTTTATAAAGCATAGGCCCACAGGCATATTTGGTTTAAGAACAGCTATTTGCAGTATAAACCAGCCTAATCAAAATAAGCCATTAAACTGCATTACTAAGACTATCCTACTCATCCATCTTCCTCAGGCTCGGTAAATGAGTTATGAAACTAAGCAAATCCACGAGAGACTAAAAAAAAAAAAAAGGAGAAAACATGCATGCCTTGCTTCTTAATGGATGAAAAATACTACAAAACAATCCTTACAGCCCTCTAAAAGGCAGGGCTGGTAATTTTGAGAAGTTGGTGGCAGGAAGTCAGACTCATCTAGGGAGTACTCACTCCTAGTAAATCTAGCTCTCTCCCATCACCTGCTTCTCTCTCTGAAATTCAAAAAATAACAGAGAAAGACCATATTCCCAAGCACAGCTCTACTCTTCCAACATTCTATCATTCCTCTGACCACCTCTGTCTAGTATCAGTTGACATAGGTGTCTCATGACAGAGGATATGACTTCTAAAGAAAGTTACCTATAGATTGTGGAAAAAAAAATCTTTCAAGGACAAAAGCACACCACTCACACTGTTACAGGGACCCCCTCCCCCCAGTATATAAAACTTTTTTAAAACAAATATCAGATTGTGAGAATAAAACTATATATATATATATATATATATATGTACATACCTATGCCCTTGGGAGTTATCCCACTGCGATCCTGAGGGTTCACCACCCAGTAATAATACTTGAGGGTGTGCAGGACCAAAAGAACTGTCCCAACCCGCCGGATTGCTCCATAAATGTTAACAGTGGCAATGAACTCGGTAGACAGGTAAGTGTACAGGGTCAGCTGAACCTACATCATCAGTCAGGAAAACAAAAACCATCACACCTGAATTACAGCATGTCAGACAACTGAATTCTTACGTTTCATCTATCAAAATGTCCTATATAGATTTTCTCTGCATAGCTTAGTCTTAAAACCTCTGAAAAGTGATGAAAAATTTAATTATATTCCTGAAACTGTGCAGTGCTGGTAATAAGGTTTCAGCTGCAAAGTTTTGATCAAAGTTGCTTACTGTCAGAGAAAAGAAATTCACCAAAACAAAAATACCCATTTCCAATTTATATCAAGACTTAAAATTTGACAACCAAGATAATTTCTTCATCAAAAATTGCTGAGTTTTTCCCATCTAACCCATCCAAACTTCCTTCCCAGTCTGGGTCAAAAGTCACAACTCTGCTCTGCAGAACACTGCAAGTTTCCCAAATCCCAGGAAACCCTGAGAGTCTGCAAAACTTGACAATTACAGGCAGCAAAGCAGAGCCTGAAGACAATTCCTGGATGATTTCTGTTGAGGACTGGATTTGGAGTCAAGGCTTAGCTTCAACACTTCCAAATCAATACACCGGAAGATACCTTATTGATAAGAAAATGCAATTTTACCTGTGCTGGGATATGAATCCATATTGCAGGATTCAGGAGAACATGATCACACAGCTGCTTCAGCAGGGGTACCCCATTGTGTAAATTGCTCAGGTATTTTGAGAAGGCAAGGCAAAGTTCTAGCACAGCTCTGGTAACGTGAGCTTTGGAAGACTGCAAAAGAAGATTTGCTTAAAGAGTGCCCTGCAACAGTGTAGGAAAAGTATTTAACTCAAAAAAAATTTCAACATTAATGTAAAACATCAAGGAAGATTTACTTTACCTTTTCTAGGCTGTGTCCTATCACAAGGAAGCCTTTACAGGAAAGCATCTGTTCTTGCATAGCAATAGAGTTCTTCAACAACTCCATGATGAATGCCAGTAAAGTAGAACTGGAAAACATGTTTTAGTAAACAAAAATGTGTTAAAGGGTTACAACAAGACATTTCCAAATTAACACCCCCACCACAGAACCCTGAGATACATGTTATGTAAATGTTCTGTTATGTAAATCAGAACTTTTAAAACAAAAAGCAAGACTAAATTTTGAATGCTTGCTTCAAAAAACTTCTTTATTTCATTAATGCTTTTCTAACTTGAAATTCTAAACTCTGAGATAACCATAAAAGCAAAATCCTTCTGAATTCTTGTAAAAAGGCAACAGTTAAGTTTGTACTACTCTCTGCTTCCTGTTTCAACTACAAACTTCTGCAAGATCAGTTACAATTGCCATTCTACTTCTTAAGCTATCAGATGAGCCAATATTTTTCTAGACACAGCTTTGCTGTTGTGCTGCTGCCAGAGGTAATATTCCTGTCAAGCCATTACTGCCTGTGAATCAAGACTTTAACCAGTTGAAAACCCCTGTATTGATGGGCCAATTTGCAACTGCATCAAACCCCTGACTTATCACATAGATGCCCAAGTCTGAGCCAGCTCAGGAGACACCCAGACACAAACAGATGGGCTGAAGGAATATTGTGACCATCCCTTCTAAGAAACAATATGAATACAGATCATCTTTAAACAGTCGTGAAACTACAAATGCAATGAATCAGAGCAATTACACCAGAATTCTAAAAAGCAATCCCTTTGCTTTTACTGCTGCTCTAACTTAGGAGCTCTAGAGCTTCACCAGCTTCTGTGTCTGGGCGTTCAGAAGTTGGGTGGAGTTGAAGCAGAGCTCAAACCAAAGGAAAAGCCTAGCAGCAACACTAAGCAACAGTATCTTCCAAAAACCTGAAGGTTAAAACAAAACTAAGAAAAATTCCAAGGAATGACTTCATGCTGCTGAAAAATTCACCCTTCCTGGAGTATCTCTGGAAGCCTTCCCCACTGAATTCTGTCCATGACAGGAATAAGCTCAAGAGAATTACCCACTATTCTGCTACACAGGAAAAAAAAAATAAGTTGTCAACTATAAAATTTGTGTACATTTTGATTCTCTGTGAGCTTTCACCGAACACATGGTGCAAACAAGTACATCACTTTGAGGTCCTGCCTGTAACCTTTTTGTTCTTAGACATAATTCACTGTTGCACAAGACAATGCCAACTACTCTGCCACTGGATAAAGCAAAAAGCAATAGGCAATTTCCTTTACTTCAAAGGAACAAAGCCCAGGACACTGCAAGTACATGCACTCACCAAACAGTTGTGTCAATGTGGTCTGAGGAATATTGCCTATAGTCCAACTGTGCAAAGAGAGGGAAAAGCACCTGCACTCCTCCAATGGAGTGCAGAGCGCTTTGGATGGAGTGCGTCAAGACTGCTTTCACATCCTGACAAAGAAAAAACATGAAATATTGAAACTCACTCAGACACTGATAAAAAGTTTCTTTAAATAGCCTTTAATTTCTTCAATATAAAATCTGTATTATTACCAAACAAAAAGAAATAGTAAAAATAAACTGGCTGCCACAGTTGCACTAAATGCCCAGGATGCCTGACCTACTGCTCTAGTTATAGATACTTCTAGATACAGATCTACAGTGCAGATCCTCAGGTGAATATACAGGAGGTAGCATTCAAAGAACAGGGAAGAAAAGGATTTCAAATCAACAGGGCAAAGGATGGGAGATAAGGAACATGTGTAGGGGAGTGAACATGTCAGAAGTGAGGAAGAAGGATTTTTTTCCAAAGCTAACCCAGCCTTTGTATTTATTAAGAGAATTTTTTTTTTCCTTAGGATTCTTTTGCATCCTCTTTAGTTCAAGAAACAGGAGCAGGTCCAACCCAAAAAACCCCAACCTATATGCAATTCCATATCAAAATCCCTATAAAACTGGATTTCAGGTTTGCAAACAGAAATCATTTGCACCCTCCAAACCTATGAAAATGTTGATTTACCTGCAGCATGAGGGCATGTGGTGAATGAACAAAAATAGAAGGGTTATCCTTAGGGGATGACTCAAGACACAGCTGTGCATCTGTAGCCCTTGGATTGTACATAAAAGCAATAGCACTGGAGAGTTTGCCATCATATAGCAACAATTTGTGATGTTCATCAAGGAAGAGATCACTTTCTGCCTTGAACTTGAACGTTCCCTGGATTGGGAAGCAGGGTTGAGGAAGGAAAGGAGAAAAAAAAATAGATTAAGCACACGGAAGACACAGATCAGAACAACTACTGCAAAAAATGATTAAAAGATTGCTTCTGTAATCAAGCAGTATTTCATCAAGAAACGTTCTCATAAGAACCAAAGACTCATAAGACTCAAAGTCAATTTTATAGCATTAAAATGGCAGAATTCTTTTGGCCCCTGAAGAGTGCCATTGAAAGGATGGTGGGTAATGTAAAAGAACCACATCAGCCTGGAAACAGCAGGACTGTCAACAATGTTCACTCAGAAGGAACTAATAATTGAGGAGCAGATAGAAAAGGAACCATCTTTTTTAGCGTATGTTTGTACAGCTGCTGGGGAACAACAGCCTTCAATTAGTGCCCCTCAGGCTATGACAAAACAAATAATAAATCACTGCAACAAAACTAATCCTCAACACTGACTTCACGCATTAAAAAAACCCCACTAGTGCAAACAACTATAAAGCCACATTTCTAAAACAAATACATCATAACTGATCTAAAGTTTTCAGCCTCAATGAAAAAGTGAACACAGTCAGAGATAACAGCTAAGTTCTCCCTCTCCCAACCACCAACATGGAAATTCTGAAAAGTAAACAGGAGCACCATTCTTTTTGTTTTATAAGAAATCAAGAAACTGAACTAGTGCTTACTTGAGGCTTCTAAGGCCATACATAGGCTTACAGAAGAAACATAGAAGAGTTTAATAAAAATATTACACTGTAAGATCATTTTTTTCAGACACAGAGGTGTCACAACATTCTTAACACCTACCATAAAGAATTAAACTTAGGAAAGTCAGTTCTAAGATACCTTATATCCCAGGCCAAGCTGATAAATGGCAAAGATCTGAGCAGCATTGAGAGCCTCACTAAAAAGGTAAACAGATGTCATCTGCCCGCAAAACACTCGATTGGCATCTGCTGTTTCTGAAGAACCCAGGAAACACTTGTCAAACGTCTGAAAACAGAAAACAGAACCCAGTAACAGGGTTTAATCCATGCTACACAAGCAAATCATGCAAAAAATATGCATTTCATGTGGAATATTTTTACATAAACAAGTACTTGAGAGCCTCAGCAGAAACAAGTATAAAGTTCTGAGATGCATAAAACCACAATTTATTCCTCTAAAAAAGGTTACCATTTTTATTTCAACATTTTTTAAAAATGCATAAAATGGGGGAGGTTTATGAATGAAATGGCAAAGAATATCTATGTAATGCCTCAAGATGATCAGCTGTAGACAGTGTGCAGGGATTACTCACATCACTGGTGTTGACAAACCACGTTATTTCCCCATAAGATGCCAGTTCCCCGTTCACGTAACACCGGAGTTCACTGTTCTTCCAGCGGTTATAGATGTGCACTATAGTCACCATGTACCACTAAACAATAAAAAAAATAATTGATATAACTCTATAAACACTTGGGAGTAACTTAAGCATTCAAGTGGGGCTTGGAAGACCAAATTCAACTTTTTATGTGAATTAAATTAAGACTGCAAGATGTATTTTAAGCAGAAAAGATTAATAAGTCACTGGTGAGTTTTCTTGCATTGCTATGTCAAAGAATAATATGCTATTCTTTCCACAAAGGAGCTTAAAAGGTATTTATGGCCTAAAACTTCAAAAATCTTAGTGACAATGCTGAACCAAATTCACACTGAAATACTCTGTAAATAAGTTCTAAACTGAGCTACTCTTAGCAGGATGGACTACTACAAATGCCATTTCAAAGAGCAAGGATGGCTCCAGACTAAAGCCTCTCAAAGGCTGTGCATGTCAAATTATCACAAACAGAATCCATATTTACAGCAAGGGATTACTGATAAGGAATTCCTGAGGAGGCCTCTTCTCCCACAAGATGTTTACATCAATTCCAGAAACATTACAGGATATCTAACTGAAAAAGGGAACATCCAACATCATATAACACTACCTAATAGGCAAGTCAGCCTTGAACACCAGTAATAAAATCAATTCATGTTTTAGTTGTAACATTCAAAGAAATAAGAATTCAGTACACATATTTGTTTTCCTCATTCCAGTGTAACTATTTTTCTACAGAAAGATGAGATTAATCAACAGCTTCAACACAGACTCCCAGGCTACAATTTTAGACTTGTGAAACGTGTTTGAATGATTTTATTATTTTCACTCACCTTTTGTGTCTTGAAATCAAATTTTACACAGTGCTGGAAACCTTTTCCCTTTGATTTTATGGACGTTACAATCAAGCAGCCTCCAACAAAGTGAGCGGAATAACCAAGTCCTTTGTTTGTTCGAAAACTGACAAATCAGAACAAAATCAGCACATACACAGATGGATGCAGAAATCATTGAAAAATTAATAGAAACCGAACATTAGCAAGATCAGCTTTACATAATACTCACCAATATAAATAGGGCTTATCCTTATCCACATTAATATTATTTACAGGATCCATTCTTAGCCAGGTGTGGAAAGTAAATCCATTCTGGTATGGCCACTTGGCAATAGGAGGTAAGGCAATAGCCTGAAGAAAGCAAGAAGTTATTCATATAGAAAGATCAACACAACAGTAAAGAGTGCAGCTTAAGATACACTCTAAAAATAAATGCTGATAAACAGAGGCACACTGCAAATGTATACAGTTCCTCTATACTGAAGAAAAAAAAAATCTGGCCTAACTTCTGTTCTCTTTGTACTTGATTGTTACATTATTTTATTAACTTAAATATTTAAAAACTGACCTTTATGCCTCAAAAAAAATTATTAATGGTAACCTACGCTTCAAAACTTAAATGCTTTAGTGAAAGCCTTATGGAATAACTTCTCAAAATGCAAATTCAGATTGGTTTGGTTTTATGGTAACCTGACAAAATAATCAGTTACATCTTCACATAGTGTTGGTATTCAGGAAAATAACTAATCATAAAGGGAATGCTGGCCACATTTCACTTAATAAATTATTTTCTCTCCTGAAATTCATATTTAAGTAGGCTTCCAGTGAGCATAACACAGAATTTCAAACTTCCTCAAATGAAACACAATGCAATCTCCACCAGGAAAAATCTTCATATCAAACATTGTTTTTAGTGCAAAGTCCTTGAGCTACAAACCATGCAGTAGAATCCTTTGTTTCAAACAGCTGGGGTTTATTTTTTGGAGTTTTTCAGTTGGTTTGGTTTTTTAGCATTACTGTTAACTTTCTGCTGGTGTGCAGCCCAGATTTGCAATACACACTGCAATTATGAATGCCATAACCTCTGATCAAAGATGCCACCCAGATGATCAATATCAATTAATTAAAAAACATCAAAGAATTCAAGTGTGTCCAGACTTGTTATTATGTTCCCATGCTCCATTCAGCTATTCCTGTTCACACAAAATGCTATAAATCCTTCTGTATATCAGCTAACTAACCAGCCTCCAAGTCTTTGCACCCAAGTCTTGGGAATTGGTAGCATTATCACTTGACTTAACTCACAATGGATCACAGAGTAATTATAATAAATACCTAATTTCTGAAACTTCTTAATTTAAATATATATAAAAATACCTACATAAAGATTACTGAGGCACCCCATTATCATAAAATATGGTTCAAGCAATCAACATAATTAACAGAAGTTAAAGCAGAAGTTAAATAGAAAACCACCAATAAACAAAATGAACACAAACGTGTCTGTCTATTGCCAAGTTTTGTTGCATGTGATAAAACTGCAGGAGCGCTTTTGTAGTAGTTGGCATTTTTCAGTCTCCAAAGTTTTCATTCAAAAAAATAATTCATTAGGTCATCGAGTTGGTGAAATTCAGTCTCAAGCCACCAAGGCAGAAAGCTAATGGGTTTATGTGAAGAAAACTGGAAAGAGTCATCTGATAAAACTTATTCAAATCCTATTCTGAATTAAGCATGAAATTTTGAACATAATTTTTCATTCTACAATTGTAGAAGTAAAAGCGTTGACATACTTGAGTTCCATCAGAAGATTCTGCAAAGGATTTTCCAACTGCCTATTTAGTTTCAAATTCTTTTTCAAGTGAATACCACAGACCTTAGAAATGAGTCACATGAACAATTACAAAAAGACTAATTGTTGCTAAATGTAATCCTTTTCAGTATTATTCAGCTTATAAATGTCTAGGATCAATACTTTCTCAAAGATTTCTAATAAGCATCTAGAGTGAAAAGAAGATATATTCTATTTGCAACACAATTTAACTGGACCAGTCTGAAAAAACCCCAACAAAATACAAAAAAGCAGCCTCATTTGTATCCATTCATTATGTAATAGTATTTGTCCTTCTGTAGTGATATTGCACATCTATTATAAACACAATTTATTCAGGCACTAGTGTAGGTGTCAGGCAGAGAAAAAAATTTGGTTAGAACTCTATGGCAATGACAGATGAGACAAAAAACACCATAAATGAAAATAACCAAAGGCCTTAATAGAACAGTGAGCAAACAAACAAGAAATGTAAAATATCTACATACCGCAGCACTTTTTCCTGGAAAGCTGAAAAAGGCATCAGGTCCATACTTCTGAGGCATGTGTTTCAACACAGACAGTAACTTCCCAGCATGGGGTGGCTGACAAAAGAATTATTACATTTGTGAATAAGTAAAACAAACCTCTAAGAAAGAAAAGGCTATACACACAAAAATCAAATTTTAGCACATTTTAAAACTTTGCACATGGTTGAATAACACCCTACTAAGACACTCAGCACTCTCAATAAAACAACATTAACAGCCATGAATACCTTCACACAATACAAAGTAGATTCACTGAATGAAAGTTAATTAGGTAACTTCACTAAGGACTTGAAGGCCAGAGCCACATTCACCCAGCATAAACTAAACTGACCCTGAATGCTGATTCCTGCCACTGTCTGTTCATTCCCATCAGCTCTCTATGACTTTGCTGTAAGCTAAAGAAAATTAACTACTCCAGATTAAAACTAATTTAGGGAAAACAAATGCTAACCAATTCTAATTACAGCTGTTCTGGGAAGTGGCTGAGTGAAACCTAGGCCAGCACAAGGGAGACAGGGAATAGCTAGCAATAGGGAGAGGGAAGATCAGCAGAAGGATTATTTTCATCAGGACGACAGTCACACATTAGATTAAACTGATGTGGTTTATACTTTCACTTAAGTCCATGGAGAAAGATTCAAGTCCCAAGGGCAGTTTGGAGCACCTAAACTGAGTGCTCAGTGTGAATACTTAACAGTTCTCCACCACTCATACCCTGATAATTTTATTGTAATAGTCTGCAACTATAAACTCCAAATCAAGTGTATGAGCTCACAATAACAGGAAAACAGCAAATACTGATCATAGTGACAGGACAATTTTGTGTGCTGTCTTTCACCACACCATATCTTTCTTTTAAACTACGATTTTAATAATCCTGATATTTTCCTGAAAGTGCCCTTTTTCACTCTGTTGTTAACAGTTAACCCTCAGAAAACTATGCATGATGTTGGAGCATTGCATGATCCATCACAAGTATTTCAAATGTACCAAAGTTGGAGTCAGCTAAGCAGTGCTTCAAGAATCTGAGTTAAAACTGAGGAGGAAATGTTGAGAGCTGCTTAGATGTCTGCAGTGCTGTAGAATTTGACCAGGTAAATTGTGTTGCAGCAAAATACTTGGTATCTTTTCAGTTCTGCTAATTTTAAGATTTACAGAGTTGTACAACTCCTTGGCAATCCAACTGTGGCATTGTTCTCTTGCTTTCCCCAGTATTTGGTCTTTAATAAGGAAAGGAAATTAAATGCAAATAGCAGAGAGACAGGAAATGAAAAAGTTAATGTTACAGGGACAACTTTATTTCACCTACTTATTGAACATACTCTCTATGTTCAATTACTAAGTTTAAACCATCTATAAAGCTTAGAGTATTTTTCTTTAAGGAGGTTAAAGAAGTTATTTATTTCAAAGGGCCTTTTAAAGTCTGCAGTAATATGTGCGCATACTTGCTTTTATATGGTATACCATTTTTTTAAATTATTTGAAGTCAACAGAGACACTGCTACCTCTCCCCTACACTAGCCAGAGTATTTAGAAATAAGAGGAGCTGAATTAAAATTCAAAGCAGGTAAAATGATTGTTAAAATAGTTCCCAAGTCCAATGAAACAACAACTGTGTTGAAGAAAACTTTATCAGGTGGCCTCTACAACACAGAGAGTTTTACTTTAGGGAAGGTGGTTACTCAGCTGTAAAAGGGTCCCTTTCTATTCCACACAAGAACAAGAGAAAAATTTTACAATTTTTCATTGGGACTTATTTCCTTCAGTTCAATTTCTGCCAAAGTTTTCACTTTCCTAACCGTATACATTTTTTTCATCTTCAAGTAAAATACAGCAATGTGAAAATGGGAGCAAACAGAGCTGCCTATGTAGGTATTTTTTTATTTATTTCTCTCTTCTGATTTAAAAAAACAATATGCCTTTTTCCTTCAATTTCACATAGCTGGAATAAAAAAAATAAAATCATGTGCATAAAACACTTTAAAGTCACTTTATTATTCCCAGGTGTTCAAAAAGACCAATATAGTCCACAGGTTCAGGAAGAAATTTAAGTTAATCTCTATTCTACTCTCTGTATTTTAATTGCTTTCAGGTAAAAAAGATTCTTTATATAATAGAAGAAAGCTTCCTATATTTTTTGGTACATTCAAAATTTGTATTGTGAAGTTTTTGGAACAGTCTTAACTAGTGAAAATTAGGAAAAACAAAAACAATATGTTAAAAATTGTTTCAGTTTTGTGTTTTCTTTTACCCATCTCCCTTTTTCTCCTTGCAGCTTGCTGAAGAATAACTTCAGCTCTCGAACTGTCAGGTTATAGCTAGCCAACACACCAAGCATGTCCACTAAGAGATCTGAAAAGCAGAAAGAACAACAATGTAAGTGCTTAATAAAATGCCAAGTCAAATTTTTATCATCTAATTAATAACTGTGTCCATGAGAAGCAGCATAGTTTGAGTCCCACACTGGGGGAGGCTGTACCTGCAATCATGTTGTCAGCTCTGTCGATCCTCCTGAGCACTTGTTCCACGAGCCCCACTTCCGTACAGGCCTGGAGGTTCCGTATGCTTTTCTTCAGGATTGCTGTGAACATGCTCCAAACCTCAGCCTGGCAGGTGATGTCACACTTATCCAGTAAGTCCACCATGCAGGTGATGCCCTCTCCTTCTTGGATGATAAAATTCATTTCCAAGTCAAACTGGCCCCCAACGAGCTTTCAGAGAAAAATATTAAAAAAAAAAAAATGCTTAAGGCAACTGTATCAAAGTACTAACCTATGTCTAAAGTCATTCATTCTGTGAGAAGAAAACTATCAAAGGGGAAAAAACATAATAATGAGGCCAATATCAATGTACCATCTTATTTTTCTTCTGTTTCAAGTTCTGTTGAGTAACAAAGGTGCTCTTAAGGTGTCAACTATTATCAGATAATTGCTGCAGAAAACATTTGGTTAGTTTAGGATAGAGATGTCCCAAGCTGAGCTGAAAAGTGAAGATACCAAGTGAATGTTTTAAAACAAGTGAGCCCAACAAAGCAGTCAAGATATCTTAAAGGACCTGGAGTGACCTCATATTTGCTTAACAAATCTCTATTAAGAGGGTAATTCTAGCCAAAAGGAGCTGATGCACATCACAAATATTCCCACTTACAAACACTTGTGAGATGTTCCAGTGATTAAAGCTGGTAAAGAATTAGCTGCCAGGTTCCTTAGCAGCCCCAGGTACTCAAAGGAAGCAAAGGCTTGCTGTATTTGCAGGTATGTGGAACAGCAGCACTGTTCCCAGCCTTTGGCTGTGATTTGGCTATGACACTTAAATCCTGTAATATTTCAGGTCTTCTAGAGGCAAGTTTTGTTTCAACATACACTGAGTAAGAGGCCACATATGCCTGTGCAGAGGGGAAGGAAATAACCTGCTCCACTCTCACTTGCACACTTAATAAAACAAAAATTCCAGCTGAAGGCAAAATACATTAACTTATTTATATCAGCTCCCTCCCATCCACTCTTTCAAGTTCTCTTGGACTTCAGAGCTGTATTAGCCTTAAAAATGTGCCATGCTTACCAAAATAACCATTATATACCAGCATACAAACAAGAATTCAGATATCATTGACTCAAATTATCAAATGGCTCATGACCAGAAATATTTCAGCTTGGTCTCACTTCTGCAAGTCTATGTTATTATTTCCCTCCTACATGGTGGTGCTCTTTGACAGGCTTTGGCCATTAACAGCCTCAGTACTGTCACCTGCTGAAGTCACACCATGTCAAAACTGCCCCAGAATCCTAACTTGCTTCCATATTAGCTCCAACAGCTACTCTCAGCTAGTCAGGATCCAAAGAACAACATACAGAATAGAACATACGCTCTTCATTAACCACTGAAATTACCATACATTTTCCTCAAGTGTCTAAACCTTGCTACTTTGAAGAAGCAATCTTTGGACTTCTGGGAATAAATCAGTAGTGCCAAACATCACAGGAAACAGAGAAAGTTACTGCTCATTTAACAGAATAGAAAATGTCACATGGCAACGATTTCTAAACAGTAATTTACACTTTTCCATTTTCTCCTCTCTGGGTCATGAAAAATAATTATGCAATTTACTATCAGATGCTTCCACAATATCTTGGAAAACAGCAAGAACTGAATAGGGTGACTTGAGTTATATTCCCAGCTTCTCTATATCAACTCATGCTGTCAACTCAAACAAATCCATCAAATCATTACCATCCTCCAAGCCTCAGTTTTCCCCTTCCAAAAGATGGAACAGAGGCCTAACTCAAGAAAGCTCTGTAGGGTATGCTAGGCAGAAAGAATTGACACAGAATTATCTCAAAACAAATGTGAAGAAAAATATACACCCTACCTTAAAGAAAACTCCCAACAAAGCATTTGAAAATGAAAATACATAATCAGAGTTATAACTCATTTCACTGAATTTATCTTCTACAAAACTGAAGTATTCCTCAAGAATACTCTTCTTAAAATCAAGCTAAAAAACAAAGACAATATTGTATTCTGTGTAGAGACAGAACAGCTGAAGATTAAATTCTAGCCACAAACCACCTGCTAATTCTTAACAAGAAATTCAACTCTTTATGCATTTGGTTTTAACTATCAGCCAACCATCAATTATCACACAAAAACCACATACAGCTACAAGGAGGTGACCTTACCTTCACCCTATAGTCTACACCACCAATCTTTCATTTTTGGCTACATACACTATTATCAGAACCCACCCATCCAAGAAGCTGTCAAATTAGGTTTCCAATCTCATCTGCAAACATAACCATTTCAGGAAGGACATTCCAGGAATAAAATGCTATGTTAAAAAATAATTACCATTTTAACACTTCCTGTGAGGGAAGTGAGGACAAAAAAAATTACCAGGGCAAGCAGAAAACCCAAGGCAGGGTGCAGCTGATGTACAATATGTATGCACATCCATTAGATACACACAGGCACACACACCCCCCACACTATGTCATATTAACCCTTTCTAATGGTGATTTGAAACTGATCAACCTTCAAAACACAAATTTGTTTCCAATGACAGGGATCATAATCCAGGTCCATGCATTGGCTAGTTATTATCTAAGCTGTAGTAATGGCTGTGCACAGCAAAATGTAATCTTCCCGAATGTCACAGTAAGTTATGAATATCTGAGCAGCTTAATGCACCTTACTAGCCATGAAGTGTGAGAATGTAATCTTATTACCTTTTTTATGGTTGTATTTTTTTGAATAATGTAGCCTTTGAACTGATGTATAGTCTTTCCTTGCACTTTAGCATGATTTGGTCTCCTGTGCCGCACAGTACATTTTTCAAAATTCTCCAATTCAACGTATTTTAAGTCCTATGCTGAGCTGCATAAACAATCTTTATAGCAACCCACAGGGTGGCATAATGTTTTCTTTCTCCAGCATATAGAATTAAGTACAAGCTTACAGGAATGGTTTTAAAGGGCAGCATTCAAATACATCCTCACAAATTTTGGATTTTGCCAGTTATATCCATCTTCAAAAAAATATATATACTAAACCAATAGCTCAAGCTTCTCAGTAAAATAGTTCTATATTTAGCTGATTGAGAACAGAGAGAATACAGCAATTTTTGAATACACATGCAGAAAGTGTATTTTTCCCCCCTTAGGGAATTAAACTAATGAGAGGTCAACATAGTAGCACTAATTTTGAGCATAAAATAGCAGTACAACGATTAGAAATAAAACCAAAAAGACAGTTTAAACACACTTAACCTTTCTTTGCAATGAAGTGATGTGAGATATGAAAGAAATGCTTCACTGTTTGGGTGAGCATCTACCAAACTACTGCATACAGAAAATAGCTCAGAATAAAGAGTCAAGCTCCACTTTCAGGAAAGAGCATGATCTGGATTATTAATCTAATTTAAATTATTTCTCCCATTGACAGATAGAAAATATTTAGAAAGCTTGCAAGACAACCCAAGAAAAATTATTTCAATGACCTTTAACACAAAAAGAAGAAACCAAGTCCAAAATCAGTATTTCTCCTGGAAAAGACAAATTTGTTATACTTAGAAGAACTACAGGGCTGGATCTTCACATTTTTATCTCAAACCCCCCAGAAAAGTCTTCACTTCTACAGAGTTTCCTCATCCTTCTGGTTGTTAGATAAGCCACAGATCAAGTACTTGCTTTGTTCCTCAAAGCCAAGATGAAGGGCTGTTAACCAAACTATGACTTCCCCCCTTTCCTCAAAATTATTATTTTTTAATATCAGAACTGTTTCTTTAGTATGTCCAAAACAAGGCGTATGAACACCTATTCCATGAAGGAAAAAAAAAATGCAGTCAAACATGCTGGCTCAATATCAGTGAATTTTTTTTTAAGTTTATGCTTAATAAGAACCTGCATTGCTGGGCATTTATAATATTCTTTGCCTATGTTTATTCCTTTCTTCCACCAAAGAAATAAACCACCTCCCTGACTCTGTTGTCCCCTTTCAAATACTCAGAAACATATTGCACATATTCAGAGATTCATTGAATTTAGTTGATTAAAAATTATTGATCATCAAAAATAAATGCCAAAGATATGGGAAGCATAAGAATTAAAATCTCTCTAGGGGAAGAATCTCATAAGATCCTGTATGATTCCAAGTTGGTCAAATTCCAAGGGCACACAATAAATAGGAAAAGTCAGCACCATGATACACATTCATGATGTGATAAAAAGATGGTTGTGATTTGGAAAGGCTTCTACAGAACAGAAGACAAAAAACATTGCAAAAGATAATAACTCAGACATACGAATTTCCATGCAATCTTTTCCACCACTAACACAGCATCTGGAGGTGAGAACATTAAAATCTGTGTCCTAAGAAGATTTGGCAGGAAAGCCAAAGAGTCTGGATAGTTTGGTTAAGTACATCAAATAATGACATTAGCATTCCAGTCAGTGACACAGGGCTTAGGTCCAGAGAGGTTAATAGGGAGGACAAGAAAGGGGCAGAAAAAGCCTGGATGTCTACTTTTTTCTTCATTATATTGCTAGTGTATTGACCATCATGCACTAGAAAAACTAGAGAAAACACAGAGAACTGGGGGAAGACCCACTCAAAAAAAGTGAGGTCACACCTTCCAGCAAGACACAGATGATTTACAGTCATTTGCTACCTTGGCTCAAAGTTTAAAGTAAGTGAGACCATGAAAGTGCAAATGACCAGTGACTCTTTCAGAGAAGGAAAGGTTCTTTTCCAACCACTTTTGTAAGCAAAAGACTTCTCTTGAATCTTGCTCCATTTTCAGACTCGGTTTCTCCCACTGGAAATAGGTTTCTCCCATTTCCAAACAAAACCAGAAATTACACAAAAAACCCCAAACAAACAAAAAACCAAAAAACCCACCAACATCAAAGAACAAACAGGTAATTTTTGCAGAAAATCACAAACTTTTCCTGCCGATACCTTAGGTTGAAGTCACCAATCTCCACCTTTCAGCATTATCCTACAGTTACACCATAATAAAAAAATACTAATAGTACTAATCTACCTTCCAAAGGAAAAAGGATGGAAAGAAAGGAAGAAAAAAAAAAATCTCCTTAATTAGCTGCTTTCTCTCTTATTGCCAAGTTCATAACAAAGCCTACAACTTCATTTACCTGGCAAATAAGAAGTCTATTTTAATCCAGGCATATTGAAAGTGGCATTGCACAACAGCACTGCACCCATTTTAAACTTGATGCTTCTATGGGTTTCTGTTCAACATTGTTCTTAACTATAATCAAAGCTGGATCATCCAGGGAGAAACCATTCCCATTGCTTCCCTTCAAAGGGATGTAATATAAATGTTTTGCATTAAAATAAAATTTCTTCAAGTCTGTCATTTGGAAAACTGCCTAAATGTGAATTCAACAGGCACCCACAAGTCGTTAAGAGTCTACTGCTGCCACCTAATGTTGTATATTTGAAACCATTAGCCCAGAATCACACATTTTTAAGACAGTGTCTCAGCACTGTATCATTCTCTTCCTCCTCCACACACCTCTACCAGCAGCTTATATCAGCATGCTTCATCACAATAAAGAAAAAAGCTGTTTCTCGAGGAAGTAAGGCAGGATAAAACTTCCAAGTAGCAGAAGAGTTTACATTTAAGCACTGGCTTCTATAAAACCAGAGTTTCATCAACTTCCCAAAAGCTAACTACAGGGGACATACAATTTACCCAGGAAATTACTGGCAAGTGTCTCCTATCCAGTTCATCTGAGACATAAACCAGCTCATTAAAACTTTTCTTTAAAAATGCACTTAGCTATGCATTCATGAAAATTACACTCTCAGTGAAAATAACAAATGCAAAAAAATCAAAATTCTTGACCATGTAGGTTCAATACATCTAAAGCATCCTTCTGGTATATGAGTTTTTCCTTCCCAAGAGAATGAAGGGGGGATAAAAAATTTTAAAATATAATTATGCTGTAATCAATGATTCTTTATTTAACCTAGCTAATAATGTAGTGTTTTCACTCTACTTGCAAGTATTTTTATGTCAAATTAGTTCACTAACACGATTAGTTCAGTTTGTAGCTTGCAGCTGAAGGCCCAGTGAAAACAGAGCAATGCAAGGAAGAATTAGCTCTACACAACATTTTTAAACACTGGGGCTGGGGAAACAGGTCTATGAATTTCAAATTTTATACTTTTTGTATTTAATCTACTTTATAAAGAGCCATTAAATATCTTTTAAGTACATGCCAAAATCTGAAAATCAGTATCTTATAAAGGGAGCAACACCAGTTTTAAGCGAAATTATTAGCAAAGTTAAATTCTATCTCACACAAACAGGAAAAAAAAATTCTACAATTATCAGTTTGGTATCCATTCAAAAAGGGATCTTAGTACAAATAGTTAAAATTAAAAACACCATGCTTGAACTCAAAACAGCATTCCATGCTAGATGGTCTTTAAGGCCCCTTCCAACCAAGGCATTCTATGATTCTTTGACACCACCATGCACTTTTCCTCTATCTTCCAGAAATTCAACAACAGATTCCAAAGACGAAAGGCATAAACAAGTCCAATACAAGGAATTTTTGCCTTCTCCCAGTCTTTACTGTCCCATCAAGAGGTGAGAGAGCTGATCCACAAAGGATTGCCAAAAACACAAAACACAAGTCTCAAGAGCCCACAATGGCACTGACCAAACTGTAGATAATATCCAGCAAGCCTGCAGCCATTGGAAAAGTTCAGATAGGGAAACAGAAGACAGGATAAAACTGATTCCCTACCAGATTTTATCTGACACATAACACTAGGTATAAAGGCCCTTCGCCCCTGGGGAGGCTGCACCACTGAGCTTTATTTCAAATCCCTGAGAACAAGGAACTGCCAAGTTGAATTTTTGTAAAATCAAACAATTTCAAGACTAAATTTCAATATTCTCCAAGCAATGGCTAAAGGTGTATTTACAACACATGACAGTTTCCCTTGTTTCACATGTATTATGTATTTCAAGAGATATTACCATAGAAAATATCTAAATCCAGCTGAAATTCTCATCTTTCCAGTACCTGTATTAACAGCATTAAATTCTGCTTTTGTTTTAATGAACTTTTTTCAGTGTACCTTAACCTATGATCCTGTTTACGACATAAAAGAAAGATAAAACTCTGAGAGATCATTTAATAACATGCAAATTTGTAGCTCCATACAGGAAATGAAATATCCTAAATCTTTACATCACATCAGATTCATATGTGCATTGAAAGCAAATAAATCATTTAAACCATGATACAGAGAACCTTTTTAAATTTGCATTTATCTACAGTAAATACTGCCATGTTCTTTAATAGCTGGCTAGTGCAATCTTAGCAAACTAATGATTTATGGTTTTGACATTTTAAAAATCAGAAATCTGTCATTTTATGACACCTGGTAGAAAGTCTGCTAGAGTTGGAGTTACATTACTCTGAATTTAAACTCAGGTACATGAAGCATACATAGCAAAGCACTGTACCAAGCACCCATTTCATTATTCCAACACTTCCCTTCCTAGCTACATGTCTAAAAGTTATCGAATGTTTTTACTTGAAATAATAATAGATTTAATTTTTTTTTAATTTTCATCAAGCAAGATACCTTTTTGTCAGCTCTGGAAATATCAGCCATCAGCAAACAAACCCACTCTGCTGTACATTGAGAACACCATACTTCAGTGACCAAGCTGCACAGGTCTGAATCATGTCCTACCTTAATCTCTCCCCTCAAGCAAGGCACCCAAAAGATAACATTTCTAATACCACATTAATTAACAACAAGTCCAGAGTGGGGAACAAACCCTACAGTCAGAACGGCTTTACAGGGAATAATACCCTGCTTGCACTCACTTCCATCAGTCAGGACATTTATGCTGTAAGCAATTTTTTTCCACCTAGAGCTTAAATCAGACAAAAAAACAACACTGCCCACCACCGACACCATGCCTGAGCAAACATAGCTGCAGTTCACATGCTTAGCATTTTCTAACATGCTTAGCATTCATCATCTAAAAAAACTAACAGCCCACTGCTTTTTTGTTACTTAAATGTAAAATACTACCAAATACATGTTTTCTTTCAACCAAGCTGGTGCGCAAAGCCAGCCACTATATTTCAACAAGAAAACATTTTAGGATGCTTCATGTAAGAATTTATTTTACTTATGATTTTATGAAATATTATATTTATTTCCCTTTGGCAAGGGAAATCACTGGTATAGTAAACCCCTTCCAATTACAAAGAAATACAAACAATTATAGACCTTTTCTTGTGTATGCCACTTACACCAAACAGAAATACTTCTAAATATATATAGATATATATCGACAACAAGTAAATAATGTACAAAACACACTATATTATAGCTTCTGAAAATTGCAGTTTCCTAAGCTAAGAAAACTAGAGAGAATGTAAATAATTCTCAAAGAGTCTCCCAGTGCAACCAAAGAGAGGATCTTCCCCCCAAGCAAGGCATTCCTCTGGAACATGGAAAGAAAATACTTTTTGAATCCTTACTAAAAAAAATTATAATTAGAAAGTTTTTTTTTTCTCTTTAAGTCTTTTTAATTCCTATTTTTGTATTTGTTATAATATGATATATTAGTATATCATGGATATAATTCATAAATAATAGCATATATTTCCTGGGGGTGAATGATCACCTTTTTTTTTAACTGACGGTTTGTGCAATCAAAAATGTTTGAAGACCACTAACCTAGATGCCAGAGAACAGACAATGTATCCCCTATTTTTCTCCAGATCAGAATATCTGTATTTAACAGTGGGTTGAGGGCAGGAACCCACCACTCTTTACAGAATCTGCAGTTTGCATCCGGCAAGTCTCATACAAGTAATTCTTCACAGAACTTTAGAACTGTTGAGTTACATTTGATATCCACTTTGTCATAGTTACAAAGTACATTATTTCAAAAGTGTGGAACAACAAAAGTCTACAAGTAAAAACAAGGTTATGAGTTCATTCTAGAAAACCTGTTTGAAAGTGTTTTGCTAGCCTGTACAAACTAGGGAATAACAGCTACAAGTAAAGGAGAAAGGTGAAAGAAACAAAGGAAATCGAAGGAAAGTAACAAACCAGAAGATGTTCCAAACATGGAATTGTATACCAACAGCCAAAAAACTTACAAGGGAAATAAACCAAAGCTCAAAAAGCCAAGAAAGAATACTAGATGAAGAGATTAATCAATTGACCTATAAAGCTCTGGCAGAGCTTTTATCAGATTTAGAAACCACAATGTTAAACACTTCCTCTCCTACTGGAAGGCGCAGCCCCCCCGTAGCTCCTCCACTGCCATCACCTTTCACAGCTCAGCTGGCAAATTGCTGGGAATTTCAGCACAACTACAGGCACCAGGTTACAAATTCCAGCAGAAAGCAAGAACGAGCACACCTGTTTTCATAATTTCTGATACTGCCTCGATCCAGAACAGCTGGAAAACACCCACCACAGTTGCCTGCTCGGAACTGGCAGTTTGCTGCCATGGCTGCAGCAGGGACAGTTATGAGCTGGGATGTAAGGAACACTAAATGACATGCTACAGGAAATGTAACACTCAGCTTACCCTATCTCCCTTTTTAAAATTTCCTGTAGCTGTGATCAACGTGGGAACACCAAGCAGCCAACCCCAGCTAGAACAGAGGGTACTTACAATAAGTAACAGCCTTTTGTTTATTCTTACCAAGTAATAACTTTTGGAGTTTTTTGCTTTCAGATTCTGCCATTCCTTTGTCCAGAGTTTTAAAGAAAATGGATTACTGAAAGCCAGTGCATGGACATATTACTAAACAGAAGATTTCTGCTAATCAGGAAAAAAAAAGTGCCTTTGTGAGAACAGGTACACCAGGAAAGCCTCCACAACTAGACCATTTTTATTTTTATTCCTTTCAATGTCCATATGGCAATACTGAAAGCAAGGACAGAACTGCGACTCTGACACCTAATGTTTGCTATAAGTGGCTTACATTCCTATGTTTGCAAAAACATTTTAAAGCTTTCCCTCCTCCCTGATTTGCCACAACACTGTTTTTTGGTTGGCTGGGGTTTTTTTTCCTCCTGGTATAGAAACTACTATACTCTAAGGCTCTACCCCACTCTGATTTCCCTATTATCAGCATACAGGAATGACTGAAACAGTCTCCAAGAACAAGCACAACAGTAAACAAGAGAAAAAAAATCTCACAAAATCACAAAGAAACGAGGAAGACAAAGACTACTAGTTTTGCATATTATCACTATCACCTACAAACACACTCTCCTGTTTACAGTGTTGTAACCACGGTAATTTCAGTTGTTGAAATTGAAAGCACTGCAATTGAAGTTGGACCTAAAAAGGCAAAAGCAGCCTCAATTAATACAAATCCAAACTACATTCTGTTTCTTTAATCTGGCAATCAAATTACTAACAGCAACTGCCACATATTGTTCAACAAACCTGGAAAGACTCTTCCATTCCCTGCGAGCGACTGCAGTTCAGACTAGAGGAAAGTAACAAGTGTTAAATAAAATGGGGCTGAATTAGATTTTGAAGCAAGCATTTAGCCAGCAAAGCCAGCATTTGCTTAGGCTTCACTTCTGCTATTCTTAACTTAAAAACCAATTTAAAAAAAAAGAAACACTGAATTCAGCAGATTTATCAAAAATTCTGATAAAGACACAGCATTAATGGAGTTCTCACCATTTTTTCATCAACACTGTCACATGTAGCTGCACTTCTAAGGCAAAAAGGCTTTTTCTGGAATTACTACACTTGCAATGATTCAAGAATTTAGGAGGATGCTTAAACCCTGTCCCACACAAAAAACTGTGAATCAAAACTAAATTATTACCCACAAGTGATAATCCATATAAGCTGAAAAAGGCTACATCCGAATAATGCACGAGTTTGTGATACGGTGTTTTTTAGAACACTTTTTTCCACATGAAAAGTGTGATTAAGTGAACAATAAATCTTGCTTCAGTGAGATGGTGGAAGAAAGAACATCTGCCACTATGAAAAGCTACTCAACTTGAACACAAAGAAAGCATCATTATCAAAGGAGAGGTTAATGCCATCAAGACAAACAACAGTATAATCTTTTCAGAAAAATCTTCTCTTTCATTCCATATCCAAATTGTCCCTTTTTTCTTTAGTGTTTACAGCCACTGTTAACTAATAAACACAATTCCTCTCCAATTCTGTAACTAGTAAAGCATCACAATAATAAAACAAAAAGTAACCATGCTCCTAGTTTCTTAAAATCTCTGTCTTATATGAATTGTATTTATTTACTAAAATAAGTTTCAAAGAAAATATAAAACATCTATTATAGTCATGGATTCTGGGGCTGCAAAGCTAACTACAGATTTTACAGATAAAAGAACTTTTGGAAATCACAGAGTACTTCAATATTTTTCATCTAAACAAATAAATAGAAAATAACTTTAAATATAAAGTAAATAATTTTGATTTAAACTCCAAACCTGGAGATTTGGAAAAACCTCTCTCAGAGGAGCTATTTTGTTCTCTTTCCTTCTACTGGCACGTTATCTCTAGCAATGAAGTTTTGCCAAGCAAATTTGGCACTATGAAGAATCACAGATGCATTCCTCAAGGTTTATCAAATCAAGCTCTCAGTAACAGCTTTCCCTGTAGCTTTCCATGCACATAAATATTTACTTATATGAGTAAGAGATTTCTCAATGCAACAACAGAAGTAATTGCCACAAAAACCATGAAACAAGAAACATGTCTCAAGACAACAACCCAATCAACAGTATAAACTGTGGTCTCTTAGGTGTGAAGCCAACGACCAGCAGCAGTATCTGATATCTGCAGTGGGATAAGGGAGTATGTCATGAAATTCATGGACACATACGCCTTTAAGAGCAAGACAGAAAAAAAAACCTAACGACAACAACAACAGCCTTTCATCTTAGAGTTTCCTTTTCCTTTCAGCCTACACATTACCCTTTGTTCCAGCGTAACTTGGAGAACAAAACCCAAAGAGCATTACTGTCTACCACCTGCCCCAGCAGTAGCACTGGTGGGCACATGCACGCTCTCCTGCACAGCTCACCACACTTTTCTGAGTAGAGAGGCACCTTTAAATTGGCAGCTATGAGTTGGTGAGATCAAACCACCATCAACATTATACCAACTTCATTTATACACTGAGCTTTAGTGTTGGCCTTTTTTTTTGTCAAAGATTAAGTCATATGTCTCTGTTCCAAAGCTCCAGTGTCCCTACAGTGTACACATTTCTCTGTAAGGCCACCAGTTACTCTCTGTAGTGGGTTGACCCTGGCTCAATGCCAGACACACACCCCTCCACAGCTGGAGAGGAGAGGGAAAATATAACTAAGGGTTCATAAGTTGAGATAAGGACAGAGGGAGATCACTCACCAAACTGTCACAGGCAAAGCAGACTCAAAGACATTAACTGAATTTATTACTAACAAAATCAGAGCACTATAATGAGAAGTAAAATCAGAACGAAAAAACACCTTTCCTCCACCCCTCCCTCCTTCCCAGCTCTATCTGGTCCCCACCAGAGGCACAGGGAGACAGGGAATGGGGTTCTTCTCCACCCCTGTAGTCCCCCCAGCTACCAAAACTGGCCCACAAACACAATACATTCTCACACCTCACATTCTTCCAACTTATCATTCTCTATCCCCCTTTAATTTTGCAATCACGTATAAGAGCTCACAGTAGCTGTAGTTTTTCCACCCATTCTGTTTCTGCACAGAAAACCTATGTTAAAAAAACCAGTCATTTCATCGGTACTATTTCTGTTGCTGTTTGGAATTCAGACAACTACTCCTAAAGCCAAGACAAATGCAAAAGGAAGTCTCCTGAAGCTCCCAGTTCCTAGGTTTTTAAGTCATTAGGCATCACAGAATTCTTAGGGTTGGGAGGGACCTGTGGAGATCATCCAGTCCAACCCCCTGCCAAGGCAGTCACCTGCAGCAGGTGACACAGGAACATGTCCAGGAGGGTTTTGAATGACTACAGAGAGGGAAACTCGATGACCTCCATGGGCAGTCTGTTCCAGGGCTCTGCCACCCTCAGTGTAAGGAAGTTTTTTCCTTGTGTTGACTTGGGACTTCTGAGTTTATGTCCACTGCTCCTCTTCCTGTCACTGGACACAACTGAAAAGAGCCTGGCACTATCCTCTTGGCACCTGCCTTTGTGGTATTTCCATGCATTGAAGAGATCCCCTCTCAGCCTTTTCTCCTTCAGACTAAACAGGCCCAGCTTCTGCAGTATCTCCTCATAAGAGAGATGCTCTGGACCCTCACCCTCATCTTCATCCATCCAAGATAAGCTGGCACAAAACCACAAATATTTTATGAGAGTGGTAATCCTGTCAGATTGTCATTGCACATTTTTTCTAAACAAAATAAAACAGGGATGGCTTACATAGTTACAAGCAAATCTACAAACAACTTGGGATATTCTGCACACAAAACAAACTCAAGGACACCTATCCAGCTCTGCTACCTATGCTGGTTATTCCACACAAGTGAACAGGACAAGCTAATATGCAGTTAGATTGCAACGTGGCAGCATACAGAGTAACTGAAAAAAGAAATCACACATCACATGTGGTCAAACCCACAAGGAGATTTTTTTCCTACTGATAGAATACTGTACTAGCAGGGAGGGGTACAGATTGCAGAAAATAAGTTCAAAGAAATAAATGTGAGCCTCATTCACTTACACACTGTTTGAGTTGTAAGCAAAACTACAAGATCTCTAAGCAGGTTTCCTAAAATGAGACTCAACTTATTTTATATGGATGATGTAAACAGGGAGCAGTACATGAAAACTGATATCACCGGTATACTCTGAAACTCCTGACTTTATATCCATGTTTGTTTTCCCCATTATAATAACTCATTCAAACTTTAATATGAAAATATTCTCTACAACATTCACTCCTACTTCACCCATTTCTTAGAAGCCACAGTCGCTAGTTCTGCTGTGGCAATGTGGGAGTTGGTCTCTTCTCCCAAGTAACAAGCAATGGGACAAAATACAGTGGTCCCAAAGTTGTGCCAGAGGAGGTTTATATTGGGTATTAGGAAAAATTACTTCACAAAACGTGTTGTTAAGCACTGGAACAAGCCGCCCAGGGCAGTGGGCTCTGGAGTCATTTAAAAGATGTGCAGATGTGGCACATGGGTACATGGTTTAGTGGTGGACTTGGCCGTGCTGGGTTAATGGTCGAACTTAATGATCTTAAGGGTCTTTTCTAACCTTCATGACTCTGTATATTCTAAACAGTCATAAAATTCTGCCGCTCAATTTTGGGGGTTTTTTGTTTGGTTTTTTTTTTTTACATTTTAAACTCAGGAAAAGCATTATTTGATTGCCAGTGAAAGATTCCAAATCACTTATTCTACACCTGCTTAACCTGATCCCTCCAAAAACTAAACAGGATTGAAGTCAAACTCAAGTCTTATGCCTTCTCTGCTTGTCAAGACAAGAACCTATTAATGCTGACAGCTGAGTACAGGCAGGGTGCTTGGAATAGCTGACAGCTGCTGTGTTAAGAAGTAACAAAATACTAAATTTCAGAATACTGCCTTCACAAAACAGTTATTCTACTATGGAAATAATTTATTCTAAATACTTGATTAAGAAAGTAATGACAATTTGTTGCAACTGGGATAACACTATTTCACAACTGGTGAACAGGATGCGACTGCTTACTCCAAAACCTACTTTCATCTCAACTACAAGATATTACATGCATTGTTTGTTTCAAATCATACAGCCATAGAAGAAAAAGCAGTTCTTAGTGTAAAACAAAACTCACACAAGTGCTTCAGCAATCATTTTAGTGTACAGCAGTTATCTTAATGTAAAACAAACAGCAAGTACAAAATACATGTTTTGATTCTGACAAAACTTTGTGGTTTAAGCTTTATTCTTAACAAATTTAAGACTTGTACCATCAGCTCAGTAAAGAGCAATTTATTAATAAAATCTGTTTATGGATTATGGATTCAAGATTACTTACAGGAAGCTTTTTGCTTGTTCATTTCACAATTTTCTTTTTTCCATTTTTATGAAAATGCCCATATAAACAATCTTGCTTCTAAGCTGTGTGGTATTTCAAGCTGTAAAACACTCATTTCCTGAGAGACACAACTGCTGTCTTTTTAGAATTATTATTACAAGACCTCTAGCTCTCTTTACCCTCTCATATGAGAATGAAAATACTGATTCCTGAGGAACTGCACTTAAACTTAATTCTCTGAAAATTTACTCTCTTTGAATTGTTCAATATGAGATTTGCACTGTGAGAAATAGCATTATCTGATGAGAAATGAGTTTTTCTAGGCCATGAAATAAAAATACGTTTTGTAATGAAGCAATTCTTACAGACATCACTTTTAAGAATTGTCAAAGGTTTAAAATTTGTGTTTTTGTTGTATGAGATGTAAGCCCACATTCTCCTCATTTGTACTGGCCCTGCTTCCATCTGAGCTACTTTTTTCTGACAACAACACAACAATCTCCAGGATTTATTTCACAGTCTATCTTGACTTCTTCCATAATCAGCAACTTCCCTGAAGTACTGCAGCATTATTTCTTGTTAAATGAAACATTCCAAAACAGGGCAGGAAAACCCGCAAAGAAGTGAAGGAGAAAAAAACAACAGATCTAAAGGCATAAAGAAAAAGGAATTATTTTTAAGGGACAATAAACAGAATGAGAACTACAGACTGTCATCTCGGTGAAATAGTATGGTGAGAAGACTAAATCTGAAAGCAAGTTCCCCAGGTTCCTCAAAAAGAGGGAAAGGTTGCGGGATACAAAGGGGTTTCAAGGGAGCACTGCTGGAGTCGGAAAAGGAAAAACAAGTACTATTTCTGTAATATATTATCCTGTATTGTAGAAATATGTACAGAAATCATATTCTGCATGTACTTGTCCCTGGTTTCATCTTCTGCATATATTTCTTCTCCTAGTTTCATTCAGCTTTTCCATAAATATTCTTAGAGCTCAAATCTCCTTTATATAAGTTTTCTTGCACAGTGTAGACTAGGGTTAGAAAACTATTTGTTGCTACCTTGCCTTTTCATTCTTAATCCTTACCTGATCTTCAATTACCACTTACTCACATACATTATCACAGAATCTCAGAATGGTTTGGGTTGGAAGGGATACTTAAGATCATTTAGTTCCTGTCGTTATAGAGCACAACACAGCACAAAGTACCACAACTCCATCAGAAGGGCGCAAGAGAGATTTGTTATAGCAACATGTTGCTTTTATACTTTTTCAAGATATTTACACTCACTCAATATACACATTCAGTGCCCATTGGTTATAAGAGAGAAACAAAGTTGTCAGTAGGTGATCAGGGAGCCACGTCATTCTGTGAGCCAGCCAGAGTCTGTATCTTCCAACTTTCTCTCCTTCACCACGTCTCCATGGTGACAACCTTGGTGTCTTCCTCAGGAGAGATACGGGGCTTCCCTTTATCTTCAGAAGGCCTTTGCTGGCTCTCAAGAACAGCACAGAATGTCTTTCCAACAAGTTCCAAGCACCCTGCCATGGGCAGGGACACCATCTGCAAGACCACGTTACTCAGAACCCCATCCAACCTGCCTTTAAACACTTTCAGGGATGGGGCTTGCACTGTTTCTCTGAGTAACATCTTCAAGTGCCTCACGACCATTACAATTAAGAATTTCTTTCTAGTTTTGAATCTAAACCTGCTCTCTTTCAGTTTAGACCCATTACCCATTGTTCTACCAGTAACGTTTTGTAAGAAGTCCCTCTCTAGCTCTCTTGCAGCCCCTTTATGTACTGAATAAAAGGCTGCAGTGAGGTTCCCCTGGAGCCTTGCCTTCCCCAACTGCCCCAGTCTTTCCCCCATGGGAAAGGTACTCCATCTCCAGCCATCCCAACAGAGAAGACTCAGCATCAATACACAAATGACAGAGCTCCCTCTTTCACCATAATCATCAATTCAAATATTTGCAAAAAAAAATTTCTGAATCCTCCTTGTTCATCTCTCTCAGAATCCAGTAGCTACAATACAATGATGTCAAATTACAGTCCAAGATAATTCTTTCTAAAATGTTTGTACTGCTCATTTCAGCACATCCCGAACACGTGCAAATCCTTCTGTTCCAGGTGAAATTAAGTATTCCAAAGTGAAAACTTAAAACTCGGTTTTCCCAAAGGAAATTCAGCCAGAACCTAACTTTTTTCTTTTTCACCTAAAACCAGAAGAAACCCTGCTTTTCAACAGATACTTGTCTTTCACTTACTCTGGCTTTACTCTTGTCTTTGCTTTACTTCTGGTTTTGCCTCTATTTTTCTGTCAAGGCGCTCTTCTCAAGCACTTTATTATCTTCTATTCTATGCTGTCCTAACACTGCTTTCAGCAACTGCTGATAGAACTGAACATATAGGCAATTATAACTCAAGTTGCTTACTTGATCAAAGCTATAGTGATTTGAGAAAGAAAAAAGGAAAAAAGCCTATGAAAAACACAAAAGAAACATTCATCATAGCACCATTCACAGAATTTGGAAAGGAAAAGAAGTTTCCAGAGGAAATAGATTTTTTCCTATGTCCTCTTGGTCTGATTTAATTTGAGCAGCCTATACAAAGATTGTCTTTGTACAGAACCGATCTCCATTAGATCAAGTCATCAGGTTTAAAGCTGCCCTCATTTTCAGAGGCCTGTAATCTCTGCTAATAATACTTAGCAGATACTTTCATTGAGTGTCATCTTAGTCAGTTATAGCAGAGGTGCAGGTCACTTCATTCCACTCCTCATACAACCAACACTTGTTCTCACACCCATCTATCAATATTGACAACTTCTTCCTTGGGAGTTCATCTCTGTCACTTGTGTCCTCTTCCAGATCTCCTCCCAGGCTCCCCAGACCATTCAGGTCACAACCCTCAAAATTACAATAAAAACAGTCTGAAACAGAATGTAAAATAACTCATCTGGTTCTACTGTGCTGCTGCCTACTGACAGAAGACACACAACAGACACCATGAATGGTCTCAAGCATCAGCACTTTATTATTGCCCAGTACAACCTTTTACCCTTGTCACATGCATAACACCTGTGTGCCCTTTCACTCTTTTGTGATTGGTCAAAGCACATCAGCATTTCCTGCTTCTCTTTCTTCAATACTGTTCACCTGTCTTACACAGATGCAACCTAGAAGGGGCAAGACTGCCTGCAGCACTATCTCTATTCTTTTACAACCCATTCTCCCTACTGCAACTATTTCTGTAACCTTACTTCAACTAGAAGACTCTCCTAACTTCTGCCTCTTATTTTGCTGGTTTTCTCCCCATCTTCCATCTAAAATTACACAGTACACTTTCAGAAAACAGCACCTACAGTCTACTGCAACTGTTTCTGTAACCTTACTTCAACTAGAAGACTCTCCTAACTTCTGCCTCTTATTTTGCTGGTTTTCTCCCCATCTTCCATCTAAAATTACACAGTTCACTTTCAGAAAACAGCACTGGGGCTTCTAACGTTCAGTCCAGCTCAAAGAAAGGCCAAAAGAGGATTTGAGCAGCCTGGTCTAGTGAAAGGTGTCCCTGGCCATGGCAGTGGCTTGGAACTAAAAAATCTTTTAAGTCCCTTCTAACCTAAACCACTCTATGATCCAGTTAACAGGAGTTTTACATTTCTCTCTTCTGTCCTTGTTACAGGCTACCTGCATGACTCAAGGGAAAAACCTTGATTTTTTAAAAGTTTTTTCCAAAAACCAAACAAATCAACCTCCACCAGAAACATTTTAAAACAAAACACACTAGTGTAGATTAGTAGCAGAATGCTCTCTGCACATCTACTTCCCTGGTGTTTAATACTGGGTAGGGCACTTTGGGTACCTGGTGTCTCATAAGGATTCGAGGAAACACATAATTGCTGTCAGCAGAGGTGGTTGATGAGTGTTTGCAGAGCAGAAACCAGACAATTTGACACAGACTGTCACTTCTGGGCCTTCAGTAGCCTCATGCTGAGCCCTGCTGCCACAGAAGCCATATGTGTCAGGAGCTCCATTTAGCCTGGAGCTGGTACAAGAGCAATGAGAATGGTGTTGTGAAGACCTCTGGTTGTTGGGGAGTAGATCCTTGTTACCTCTCACCCTTGTACTGGGCTCTGTAAGGCGTATTGGGCAGCAGGGCTCCTGGACCCAAAGCTCTAACCTCCTCTCTCCTGTGAGCTTTCCTTTAGGCATCTCTGGAAAGACGGTTCCAGGTCCGGCAAAACCTTAGGAGCTCTCTGAGAAACATCCTGGCTGCAGCACAGAAGTGTCCCACCTGCTTATGTCTCGCTGAAGCCAGAGAAATAGAAAGCAAATAGGAGTTTTAATGTTGTAGCTCAGATTCTTCATCTGTGATAGTTTTAGCCAAGCTCGCTCCTGTTGCCTGTGGACCTGATTACCCCAAAGATCCAAACAAGGATTTAGGGGAAGAAATGACAAATGCCTTGTTGGAGAGATGCCTTTTACAGTTTGTAGCATGCCTTTTGTGAGTATAATAATTTCTCTTTAAAATACTTGGATAACCTGGTGCCTTGCCCTGCCACAGAGAGCAGTATTTCAACAGAAGGTTACTCAGCAATACAGATAGAGAAAAAGAAATCTATTTACACAGCTAATGGCTGAGCTTGTCTGCCATAACACCTCTGGAAGACTGATGGCACAGTGCCACGAGTTAAGTTTTCCTGTGCTGCCCATAGAGAATGCATCTGAAAGACAGCCTTTGAGTCCTTTCTCAACTATATTTCAGAAAGAAGAACCTTCATGGCATTTTCAGCTTGCCTTGTGCTGCTGTTCCAGTGGCCTGTAATTTGCATGCTTTAGGGGAAAGTTTGCACCCTGATGTCTTAGGGATTGTCCTAGGGTGACATTATGATGCTTGTATCCCCATTTGTGTGTGCTGTTTATGCTGGATATTATGTTCTGTGCCTTCAAGACTGGCTCTGAAGAGTGAATGTTTTGTTTTGGTTCCTTATCAGCCGCTCCCCCACAGCGGCGGAACACAGACAGTACAGTACGTAGTGCTGCTTTTGCTTTTTGTTTTGCTTTTGATTTGCTCTTACTTCTGCTTTGCTCTTGCTTTTTGCCTCTGCTCATTAGTCAGTTTAGCTAAGCAGTCCAAATTTTTCATGGACTGCTTTTCCTTTCCCTTTTTTAGACCTAATCGAACCTGCTCCGGACTGGGACCTGGGAAACACCGAGAGTTTGCACCTTGTGGACTGCAGCAGCTGCCCCAGTGCCAGAGGGACCGATAACAGAGCACCCATCCCAGGAGAGACTTTCTGAATTTGTCATCTTTTTCAGAGCAGTGAAAGAGTGTTGTCATCCGCTATTGTTCATTTTGTGTGCTGGGGGGTGCTGTGCCAGTTTAATAAACAGGTTCTTTCCACTTGTCTCCAAGGAATCTTTCCCTAACCGGTTGGGGGGAGGGGCCCTGTGGGTTTGCTTCCTGGAGGGGCCCCCTTTGGAGGTTTTCTCCCAAATGTGCCCTAAACCAGGACATTCTGAAATTTTTATTTTACATGATCAGCTCAGGCCCCTTCTCTTATACTCCTTCTGGCCTGGTGGCTGTCCCCCTGAGTTTGATAGCAGCTCCAAGAGCACAGTGCTTACAAGCTTAGTCACAGCCACTGGATTTCATCCCTTCAAAGAAGTGTCTATAAAGAACCACTTATACAAAAGTTGTTTCCTTGCAATTCAAATTAGTTTAAATTCAGTTAGAATAAATAAAACTTTCACAGATCCTAGGAAATAAAAGACAAAAGTAAAAAAGAAGAATGAAATAAAGCAGCACAAAAGGATAGATGTCTAAATGCTTTGCCATCCTTTGGCTATTTAGAAACACAGTTTTACCAAAAAAAATTGAGTGCTAACCTATTATTTGTGTAAATTAGCATCAAATCCATCTGTCCAAAGATAATCAGATATCAAGACTGGTTTTACACATGCTTCAAAATAACATTGTAATGGGTATTTTGTCAATTATTCAAGGTACTGTCAGGTGGTTTTTGTTATTTTTCTTTCTCTTAGAAAGGCAACAGTGCCAATCACTGCATCCTTACTGGAAAGTCAGAACTATGCACAGACCTGCTGCTACACAGAAACAAGACTGATGAGCACCATCTCATGGGCATTTCAGGTAACAGAAAAAAAAAAAGAACTTTGTGAATTCTCCAGTATACAGATACACTTTCCAAAATAAATACATTGAAATTGAATGACACACAAGCATAATTTCAAAGTTTCAGATGCTTAGATATAAAAATATGGCTCAAATTAAGGATTTTCCAAAAAATCATTCACTGCAAATATATCTGACAGGAACATTGTCACATTCACACAGATAGAATTCTAATAGAATTTAGCCACTAAAAAAAGTATTTATAAGCAGTTAGGTACATACAATTAACAACACACCCATCCCAAAGAATCTAGTTTCTGGCAGAGGAATTATAAAATAAGTTCTAAAAAAAAAAAAAGGGCAGTACCAACAGAATTCTTATTTCCCTTTTGTACAGAATTTAAAAAATAAAAATAAAAATAACTTTAAAAGCATGAATGTTTTCATCTGTACAATAATTAATGATGTTCTAAAAGATTGCTTACATCCATTCCAGCAGATCCTAGAATGGTTAAAACATGACTCCTTAAAAACAGTCTTGAGGGCCATATTACTTGGGAGTACTTGACATTCAACAATGCAGTTCCTCTGTGGCCTGAAATTTTACCCAGCAACAGCAATACCTCAGAGAGAACAATCCAGTTCAGGTTACAAAGACACTCCTGTTGTAGCTCATGACATTTTTATCTTTCTTCATTTAATTGGAAAGTTTAATAACAAATAAATTTATAGACAACTAACTTTGCTAAGCACACATCTGATAAGAAAAAATTTGCTTACTATAGTTTCTGTAAGCTTTATTAGTAAAATATCTTGTAATACTCACTGTCAAACCAGTTTTACTCCTTTGAGTGCTAATTTTTACCAGCCCTGCACATCAAATGAAACTTTGTTTAGCGTCTTAATTTATTGGATACCAGTTAACTAACAAGCCAAGGATTCAACCAAAACAAAAGATTAATCATACCACTTTTAGCACCTTTGCAGAATTTAGACAATGCAGATTCTGCCAGCACAGACAAAGCTGCTCCAGGCTGAACACTCTGCTACAAAAACCAGACTGTTCATTCTAGAGCAGCATCATTTTTTAAAAGATATGAAGTATTGTCATGTCCCCACTGCCCTGAACACACTCTAGTTCTGGGAAAGGAGTTCATTAGAACAGTGCGGCTGGGACCTGGAAGAGAAGGCCACAGCTCTCCAGCCATCGCCTCACCTGCCTGCATCACCTTTGCAATCATTCCACCACAACCGAGGGTCAAGCCAGATCTAATATTTCAGATGCAGATCAGGATGACTCTGCGTAATCCCTCCGAGCAAACCCGACAGTGTTTCCTTGGCTTCCTTCCAAAACTCACTCCAGTGATCCCTCTGCACAGCCTCCCCAGCCCAGAGGCTCAGCCAGCTCCCCACTCACATTGTATTAGCAAATTTGCCACTCTAGATCCTCCTCAGCTGATAATATGATATAAATTCTTGTTACACAACTTGTCATGTCACAACATGAATCTTCATAAAACTACCAGGATCAAAACCGATGCCTTATCCCAAGTTCATGTTGCCAGGACAAGAGTATCAATTGTCAATCAGCTGAAAAAAATCTCCTAGTTATGACAGGAGGCAGTCCAAGACTGGACTGCAGGGTCACCAACCCTGCCAACTAACAAGGGTTTCCTGCCTGGTAACAAATATTTCAGCTCCATCCCACGAGTCCCATCTCACATCAAAAAATTAACACTAGGGCACGACACATTTTGTATGAAGCTGAACATAATTATCACAGCCCAGACACTTCAGCATCTTTCTGTTCCTGACTCAGGCAGGTCTGTACCAACTCAAATATCATCTTATTATGGTTTCCAGATTTCTCTAATAAAGATGAGAGATTTCTGCAAGGCCAAACATACACAGTTCCACCCAATGTATCAAGCCAATTTCATCTTCTTTAGATGGGCTTTCATTAGAGCACTAAAATTTCTTCCCTTTACAAACAAAAAGTTTATGCATCATTTATTCTAATAAATACAAAATCCAGGCTTTTAAAATCAGTCTACAAGGCTGATCTGCATTCTGTAAGACCCCATGGAACTAATTTTAGTACAGTGTTTCCAACATCTTCAAATCTCTAGCAGAACACCTCATAGAAGAAACGCTCGGTTGTTTTAAAGTTTTTGCACTGTTAAACTCACTGCCAGCCTAATCTAAATGACTGCAGGCCTACTGGCAATTGTTCTAAACTGTCCCCTAATCCACTTTGCCAAGATTTATTATTACACTTGGTCTGCTGACTAACTGCATAAAATATTAGTTGGCCTTATGGTTGATGTTATGCAGGAGGTCACATTAGCACATTGATCCCTGGTTCTTATAATCTATACCTGACACTCTTTCAAGGGATGCTTTTATTGGCAACTGTAAACTTTGAAGCACTATTCCAAGATAAGCCTTTCAGTAGCTGACTCTTAGGAGGAATGTTGCTCTTCCCTCAAACATTTGTATCCTTTTTAACACTTAAACTTCCACTGTTACAAAACAGTATTTGCCTTCTCCATTTTTATGTCGGCCACCACAATTACAGAATAGAGTACTACACTTCTAAAGTTGGATCACTCTGCTTCAATGGAATTCTAGTAACTGGTTTTGTTAAACAATATTATAGCTCTCTTATACTTCTGTGTAGTACAACAAATTTTTTTAAAACCATAAGCATATCTATAGATAGCACACATGTACAACACTACAGAGAGTAAGACAGCATCACATGCAGGTGAACTTAAGTAAAAAGCTAAAAAAAGTCTGCAAAACATTAGGTTTTATCTTAAATTCAAAGAGTCTCAACATAAACACTTTTCAGGTGTAAAATGCTATGCCTTAATGCATGAAGTACATTGCAAATAGCTTTATACACAGCCCTGAAAACCTAACTCAGGCTGATCTCCAAATGTAAAACATCCCTATTGTGTTATCCAGATCAAGTTAATATAAAAGCCCAAAGTAAACCTCTCCTTGTACCGGCATGACGGGTGAGCACACAGTTTGTATTACAGAAGACTTACTGTAACAGAAAACTGAACCAAGAAACACAAATACAGCTTTTGGCATGGTCACCACATTATTTCAGCTCTGTCAATTGCTGAGTTATGAAGAGTAAGAAAGAAAAACTGTCTCTGTTTACTCAAACACTTGCAGTAAGAGCAATAAGGTCTTGGAAATCCAGCTAAACTTATAAATCCTAAGTTTTCTGTAATACCCTTAAGACATTTGCAAAGTATGGGATTTTCCACCCAGTAAAGTCTCAATTTTTCTTCTGAGATTTATGATATATCTTTTTCCTATTTAGCATTTACTTAAGACTGAATTATGCAGCGTGAGTGAAGCAGATTAGCATTTTAGCCACATTAATCCCTCTTCAAGGGAATAAGTGCTGAAGCACATGGGTGTTTCATGTATGACTACTTAGACATACAATTGTAGCATTCTTATTTTATAGAAAGACATCACTAATGAAGTATATTTATCCTGTGAAATTGTGGTATTACTCACTTTCAAAAAATCATGTTTGTTTGGGTTCTTTATACATGTAAACAGAAATACTGAAAAAGAAATTATTCAGTTACCAACACTGGGGAAAATTTGGAGCCAATGGATGGAAGGATGGAAGGTAAAAGGAAAAATATTTGTTTCTTCATGTTTGTCCTGGTTTAGGACAAATTTGGGACTTAACTTGAGAAAGGGATGGGATTGTTCAGTTTTTATTTATTACTCGACACCTTTTGCAAAGCACTCAGCACAAAATACAATTCTTAAGAAACCATTCTTTTTTTCAAAATGAACCCAAAACTTATTTCATCCTTGCTGCCATTCACCTGCCTTCTTTTACGTGCAATGCTGTCTTCAGCAAAATTTTTACCTAAAAACAGCTGGTCAATGACAGAACTGGAATACAAATGGTTCCTGTGATACAAGTATTATTCAAAAATTGAAGAGTACTTCAGAATAAAAGTTTCAACTTTGTTCCTTCCTCTCATGCAAATTTCAGGACAAGAGACAGGAAAGGGACATGCGAAACACATTTATAGTCAGCCCAGCCAAATACTAAGGAAACACTTAAGCAAATGTTCAGGGAGAAAAGTAAAAGTTATAGAAGAAGAAATTCAAGATACACTTATCTGTAACCTTATCAAAGTATAAAGCTAGCATCAATTTTGCTCTGACAAAATACTGCCAGCTGCAGTTTGTAACGTTTATACAAAGCAATTTTCAGACAAGCCAGAAAAGAGAACAGCTTTCAACATCTAGAAAATTCTAACAAATGAGCATTTGACTGCAACACCAACAAAACATATTCAACAATTGTGCTATTCCAGTGATTTTATCAACTCAAAGATCCATTTTTTCAAAAACAAGGCAAAAGAAGCTTTAAGAAGAAATCAACATTACTTAAAATGTAATTGTCATTACATTTACTACATAACTGAATCACAAATATCTTGCTGAATGTCACTACCTTTCCAAATCAAAAGGTCATATGAAGCAAGGTTCTATTTTTGATTTACACACTTCCCATTAAGACAGCTAACCAGAGCGTTATCACTATATCCACCTGTTTCTTGAACAGTCATGGGACTATATGCAAAAGTTCGGAGCTAATTTAGCTGCGTAACTCTGGAGACTGATGCAAATCCTAATGCCACTAAAGTAAAGAACAATCATTGCAGTGCTTCTCTCCCCGTCTGCATGTGGGCAGTCCAGGCCAAGAAGAGAGGCTGCAGCAAATTTAGAGCAAAGTACTAACACAGTTCTAGACTGAGCAGAAAATACAGAAGAAACAGGCAGTAACAGCTGCCTGTTTTTCTCCCTGAGAAAACTTATCAGTGGCAAGCACTTCATCACCACAACTCTGCACTGAGAGGACCAACGGGGAAAGAAGAGGATTATGAAAAATAAAGCTACAGATAGAAATCCCTCTCCATGGTAGATGCCTAAATTCCTAAAATATTACATACTCATTTGCTCAGCAACCATTTTTAATTTAACAGGGTTTATCCTATTATATCATTTTAACTATGTTACACATGGCACTACAGATGGTGCTAAATGACTCCAGGTAATCAAAAGAATGCTCTTGTGAGATAGTAACATTTAAGAAGTTGTTACGGCCATCTGCAGTAATAGCAGTGACAACAGCTGCAGCCAAAGCCAAGCAAGTCAGATACTTCAAATTATAACATCTGTCCTTCCTAAGAGACCATCCTTCACACCTGGCATTTGCTGCACAAAACAAGACAACTTAAGGATTTGTCCACAATGTATCTGCTTCACATGACCTACACAAACTCCAAACTTTAGCTGCTAACAGTTACATATTTCTGACTTCAGATTTGAAAACCTGAAAATTTTCACTTCTTCCTCTACTCAAAGCTGCTTATTTAGTATGCCCACTCCAGGGAACGAGCAGATTAAACAGAAAAACAATTCCCAGTGTCACTTTTAGCACTATCAAACAGGACTACTTCTGTATTTGCATACTTTCTTTAGTAATTATTTTTTTTAATACAAAGAGCAAATATTATTTCTGCCAATACAAGTTAATACAAGCAGCAAATATTACTCTTCCTGATATGTGTTGTTCTTCACTTCAAAGAAAAATAAAAGAAGCATTTTGCATTCTCACAACTACTATTATTTGGGTTTGGTTTCAAGCAAATATCACGCAAGTTCTAGCATGACTTTAGGTTTTAGGACACCCTACTTTAGGAACTTGTTTGCACAACACAGCCTGTCTCCTGCCTTTACAGGAACAAGCCTCTCACTGCGCTGCCAGTCACCAAGAACAGCTTTTGTGTTCAGTTCCCTCTGCATAACTAAGCACTATGTAAAGTAGTGACAAGCAATAAGATTCTCAACACAAAGATGATGAAGTCCTCTAATTTCTCAGTCCAGTTAGCAGAAGGCTAACTTTTGGGACAAATAAAGTGTTTCAACAAAACACAACAGTTTGTCATTTTCTCAATAGATTTAAAAAAAAAAAGTTATAGCTCCTCATCCCCTAAGTCTACCAGAAGACTTGAGTGTTTACAAATTTTCTTCAGTGACAGTCACTGTTAGTGACAGTCACAGGTCACAACCACATCAAGACAGAAATCCCAAACAACACAGCTTCATATACCACTGCCAAGTTGTAGCGACACGATCCTTGCTAGAAGCTTCAATCCCTATAACCTCATTTCACGTTTTAGGTCATTACTTTCTGAAGAGCTTCAGTAACAGCTATAACAGGTTAAAACAGCTAAAAAAAATACCCATATCACAAATTACATGCTTTAAAAACTAGACTTCCCACCTCCTTTTTTTTTTTTTCCAATATTAGGCAATGACAGAATTAGCACAGCACTATCTTACTGATAAAGTGGCTTTTCAAGAATATTGCTCTTATGGCATTCACAAAGTGATTAATAGACATCCACATTGTCTTAGAACAATAAAGTTTAGCTCATTTCACAGTTTCCCAATTTCTAGTTCTCATTTGACAATTTCACTTTTTACTTTCTTGTTTTTAAACAGGTTTTTACTTTTTGCCAAGTACACTATCTCATGAATTGGAAAGCAAGTAACTAAATGGCAACATACACATAGCAAGTACCCCTCAGAGGATGTTTCATGACTTTAGCTAACAGCTAAAAACCTTGCAGTATGTCCTGATATGTATTGACAGATAATTGTACAATCACAGAATCACCCCACCTGTTTAAAACATGGGGAGATTAGAAGAGGAGAGAAAATCAGCCCTTCATAAGAAGGACAGCTTGTTACACCTTCAGAATGAAAATACAGCTTCAGCCTTCCCACTGCCTTACAACAGAATCTGCAGATGAAACAGAACTAAATATGTGTCCACAACGTAGAAGAACAACGGGTACTGCTGAAACTGCAATATTTCATTCCAGTCTGTAAAGTTTGTGTGGCTATTTATTGGAAAAGTCACATTCTGAGTTACAACAAACAGAACAAATATTTTCCTTTCTGCCTTGTAAATGCAAAAGGAATTCACACTTCACATAAAAACACAATGCAACAAGCATAATGAGGCAGCTCTAGAGCCAGGTACTTAGACTCAATACTCCTTGATTATCAAGGAGGAAGAATAGCTAGTCCAAGCAGCAGGAAGCCCAACACAACTGTTCTCCTTCTCTAGGTTCCAACCCAAATTCCTTGATAAGCCTGACTGCACCCAGCAGAAAACACACATTTGCTGCTGCTTTGAAAGCACAGAATCACAGAACGGTTTGAGCTGGGAGGGGCCATTACCAGGAGCTAGCTCCAAACTCCCCACTGTGCACAGGGATGCCACCCATTAGATCAAGTTGCTCAGGGCCCCATCCAACCTGGCCTTGAACACTCCCAGCAGTAGGGCACCCACAACCTCTCTGAGCAGCCTGTGCCAGTGCCTTACCACCCACTGAGTAAAGACATTCTTCTTGACATCTAATCTAATCCTGCCTGCTTTCGGAACTGTCTGTGCAGCGAGAGTGTGTGTTAGAAGATCTGTTACGAGACCAAAAGCTGAACCCACTAGTCTCTGGAGTACAGCATCACATAGTCTCTGCAAAAAAAGGGTAAAACTTCAGAGAAAATCCTTGAAGATTGCTGAAAGCAGAAGACACCGTGCAATCTTAAGGTATGAAACACTGACTCTTCAGAGCAACTTTTCAACTATCTCAACATCTTTTCCAGTACACATCTGACTGTATAAATACCTTACAGAGTCACAGCACCAGAATATGGAAATGCCTTACCAAGATCACAACTACGTCACACATAACTAATATTTCATCATTATAGTTGCCATCCATACATTTGATTATTCTGTTTTCTTTGACACCATGGTTAATTTAACCAGAGAGAATTAGCTTGCAGGCTCATAATGGGCAATAACTCCTCTTGGCCAAATTATTAACCTTCCTAAACAAAGGCATCTTTGCCTTCAAAAGTCTGAACATTAAGACTGAGGTTCAGGCACCTTTTAATACAGAAATCTGCACATTCAATTACTGCAATTGAGAAATCCTTTACTCTGCATCGATCCCATTGTTATAATGATCAATACCTGTTTTAAGAATCCATATGCGCATTCAAGCATTCTTTCCAATTTGCACGGTAAGGTCACAGGCAAACAAAGCCATTTAGAAGCATCCTTGGTGAACAAATATCCTTAAGAGTTGAGAAACAGAATTCTAACTTCAACTCTAGCCTCATATATGTGAGCAATAGAGCTATAGGAAATATTAAAGCTGACTCTTAGAAGCTGAGAAGTTGAACATCCAGCTGGAAAATTACTATAAATGAGCATTTAAAGCTGTTCACCTCCTTCCCCATATACTACTTTAACTGGAAATTGAAGCATCAAGATCACTCAATGCTACAGAACTCAAATGCACTGCCAACCAGCAGAAGACACACTATTTCAAAGCTAAAAAGCTACTTTGCACAGTAGGTATCATGCATGGTGCAAAATGGTAACCAAGACTGTGTCTGACCAGTCCTATTTTAAGTAACAGCAGCATCACTACACTGAAACACATAGAAATATCCTGTTCAGGATGATACTGGAATTCAGCTACAAGTGCAGGAATGAGGCATGAAACACTCATTAAACCCCACATGTCAGCAATAGCTACAGGATAGTGTCACACTACAGAGCAAATGAAAACACAGATACTAAACAATACGTAACAAAGATGACACAAGCCAAAAGCCACTGAAATAACTCTCCCTCCCATGCCACCACGTGTAAATTAAGCTTAAATTTCTAGCACTCTTGTGTACTTGAAAGTGGGTTTTCCCACAGAGATGAACAAAGAATTACAAAATTATCAAATGGTTTGGGTAGGAAAGGACCTTAAAGACTTCATTCCATCCCCTCTGCCATGCGCAGGGACACCTTCCACTAGACCAGGCTGTTCAAAGTCCCATCCAGCCTGACCTTGAACACTTCCAGGGGTGGGGTATCCACAACTTCTCTGGGCAATTTGTTATCCTGTGAGTGGCCCATCCATCAAATTCATGCCTCTCCAGTTTATAGACGAGGATGTTGTGCCAAATGCTTCACACAAGTCCAGACAGATGACATCAGTTGTTCGTCCCTCATCCACCAGTGCTGCAACCCCATCAGTGAAGGCAATCAAATTTGTCAGGCCCTTTGGTTTGCCCTTAGTGACACCTTGTTGGCTCTCACCAATCACCTTCTTATTTTCTACATGCCTTAGCACAATTTCCAGGAGCACCTGTTCCATGATCCTGTAAAGCACAGATGTGAAACTGAACAGCCTGGACTCTCCTGGGCTCTTCCTTTTTTCCGCTCTTTTAACACTGGGAGTTTTGTTTTCCGTTTTCCAGTAACTGGTAACTTCACCAGTCTGCCACAATAAAAACTTTCCTAATAGGACAGATGGTGACAAGATCGTGATATTTAGATAGTCAGGATTTGAATCTAGAAGCTTGAATTTGAAACAAATAGTTTATAATGAAGTTTTACAACAGCACAATTACAGTGATTAAACTAAACTGCTCACGTGTGATGTTATTTTATGACAATTTCTTTGGGCAGCTTGGTTGCTCCCCCAAACTTCTACTCATAAGCCTAGAATGAAAGAGATCCCAACTACTCTTTGCATACCAAATTAAAGAATCCCTACAGACACATCCATCTTTAAAGAACAGCAACAAAGACATCAAGACTAACTCAGCACTCAAATAAAATTTCAGGGGGTTTTCCTCCATTTCCACTTTGTATCCAGTACTCCAGGTTTCTCAATTTGCACACACAAAACCCAGCTGAAGGTAAGCCTGAACTGACAAGTTTGCTTGTTACAGTCACCTACATCATCTGACAATGTGAAAATTACTTTCACTACATGACTTTTTTTTTGGAGGAGGGGGCAGACAATACACTACACTTACTTGTATCAAGAAGTGTTATATGACATTTTTTTCAACTTCCTCATGATCCAGTTGGAGACGGGGATATCACTTACCTGAAAAATGACAGCACCATCATGAAGCAAGAAATCCAAGTTTCTGCCATCTAAATTCTATCTTTTTGAACTATGTCTAAACAACTCTAGTGATATCTCAGTAACTGGACAAAGCCCTTCACCTGAAAATAATGCACTTTCCAGGAATGAAACCAGGATTTGGTGCATTACAAAGAAATCTTTAGCAAAGTCCTAACATGCAGGCAAGAAATCCACTGTCTTCCAGCTCCAAACCTTCCCCGTCATGTATGAGCAACTAGAAAACTTTATTCAAGCACCTGACCCACAAGGTCTGACATTCGTTTCTTTCTGTGCCTTCTCCCCGTACTCATTAATCTGGCATTTTTTTGCTGTGTATGAGCCTAGTCTTTGCATTAGAGGTGTTACAAGTGCTCCTTTACAAGTCACTCACAGCATCCTCAATCCTGACAAATGGCAATTTGAATCTCCTCCTGCTAAGGGGAGAAATCAGGGTGGCTTTCACTTCCTGCAGAGGTGAGACTTTACCAAATCAGCAAAACTCCCAAAGAGCCATATACATTCCTCTTTAAAAGCAGTACAGAGGAAGGGCACAAGTCTCCAGCACCAGGTCTCAGATGAGTCACGGAATAAACATGATGTCCCTAAGGCAATGCTCCTGCCAATCAGCTGATCCACAGCAACTGCAGCACACAGTGGCATTCACAGATTCCCAGCCAGCTACAGATTCCAGCAGGTGCTCAGACTCATTTCTGCAGCCAAGGATGAAGGCAGCAGGTGCCAGGTCATGGAAGAGGAGGCAAGGGGGCACAGAAAGGACAAAGCAGTGTCCTGGTGTGAGGTTAGGCAGTGGACAATCTAGTGTGGCACAAGATTGGGACCTTACTTTTAAGGTAGAAATGGGCAAGGAAACATGGCAGTAATTTCCTCATAAGCATTTACTGATTTATATAAAAATGGGAAACCATCGGTACACTTTCTAATCCTGAGAACTCTTTTCACTTCACTTTACTGTTGAGTTGAGCAACACTGCTACCCTGTTTAAAACAAAGACAATTGAAGTGATGGAGACATCATAGCTTCAGAAGGTGACCTTTAGTTATAGATTACAAATTGGACAGAGAATCTTTTGCAATTCCAATTGAAAAATCCATTCCCAGCATCTCAGCTCATCTCAGCTGTTCTCCTATTCTATAACAGCAGCAATATATTAAAAACACACATCTCCCCATCTCATGTTTGATGGTTCAAAATACATTCTAAAAATGCAATCACCATTACTCAAGTTTTATACTCCATATCAGATACCTAAAAGCCGGGCATTAGGGCACCTAAATTACATACCGGGATCAAATCCTACAGTATAAGTAAGCTCCCATTATATAGGGAGAAAAAAAAGAAAAAACTTGCAAGTTCTTTTCAATCAAGTTCACAACCACAACAAATTACATGCTTAGTTTCAACAAAAACATTAGCAGGAGGCAGATGCTGACTGGACTAATAGTTTCTATTTGTTTATTTAACAGTAATGCACCATTCACAACATTAGTCATTTGATTCTTATCCTCCCCTCAATGGCATTGTTTTAAGGCTCATCAGCAATTCTACTTCTGTATCACTGGCCATATTTTGTAACTGAAGTCTATAATTTCACATAAAAAAATTTTGGGTTTGGTTTGATGGGCAAGGGGGTGGGGAAAGTGTGTTGTTTTTAAGGTTGGTTTGGGGGTTTTTGCAGGGAGGGGATTGTGGTTTTGGTTTTTTAGGGGTTTTTTTGGTGATGGTGGTTTTTGGTTGGCTCTCTTAAGCACTGATTGATTTCAAGGTCCACCTGGATCATGAATAATCATGCACAAAACAACCGTCTTTAGGAATACTGTTTCAAGCCCAAGAAGTGCAAACAGCACAACTTAAAAGCTTCTCTAGTAACAGATTACTAAAACTTAAAAGTTGCAGGATCTGCAAAGCCTTTATTCAGCAGTTCTACAGCAACAGGGTTTATCTCACTCCTTACCTACCCCCACCCAAATCACATTTGGGAAAGCAGCCAGTACAATTCCCACCCAAACATACAGTTTGATAAAGGAACCACTTTGTGAGGGGTTTACCATGCAAACGTTCAGCATCCTGGACTCCATAATCACACATTTCCCAGTTTACTGTGAAATGCTACTGGTTCTATTCTTGCTGGTCTTTTATTAGAGAAATTGCCCTCCTGCTGCAGTTACCATCTTACCTGCTGCTTCCTGGTGCCTCTTGTCTTTCAGGATTTCCCAAAGAGAGAATAAATAAGCTACAGGTCACCCCATGCATTCTTACAGTTACTGTTTTACAGGGCTAGTCCAGGACAAACCTAGAAATTTAGAGTATCTAAGTGGGGCAAATAGAATAGGCTCCACTTAGTGAATTTATCTCAGTAATTTCTGTCCACACCTCAGACAACAACTGCTGATGGAAAAAGGGGAAATGCTGACACACACATAACACACTTTCATAGAACAGATGAGTTACTCTGGTTTTGATTTCCAACTGCAAAGGAAAGATAACCCAGAAGCTCTTCAAGTCTTGATTTCTTCAGCTGCATCAACAAAGGAGAAGAGGTTTTTGCCTGAAGAATTCAATTCCAGCTTTTCAGTCACACAAAAAATAATCTGAATTTTCTGCATTGATGCATATGGAATTTTTTCCTAGATATATGCAGAACACAAAAACATTAACAAAACTATCCGTATGCAGGCTACAGTAAAGAGACTTGCAGCTCAAACTCATGGAACACTCACAGGAGGCAACAGAGCACATCCTATTCCCACTAGCAATTCTAATTTAAATATCTTCTCAAGGCAGCTATTAACAAGAAAATCATGCCTGTGCTGCTCCCAGCTCCCCATTTACTACTAGGGGAATCCAGTGCAACAGAAGGCATTAAATTTTTCTTCTCCACAAATTAGTTTCTATTTAGAAACTACTTATGCCTATTTATGAAGCTCTGGAACCTAAAGCACTGTGGCAACACAAGCTTTTCACAAATTATTCCAGGCTCCCAGTGTCAGCACAAAGCCTCCAGCGGCTCAGGGAAAGGTACTATTGCAACTCCTGTAGTAACATCATTTGGTGAGTTTGATTACAGCAGTTGTGCAAGGATGCATCTCGATTGCTATCTGCCCTAAACACAGAGTGCTGCGTGGTGGAAACTGCAGTCTCCATTGGCCAAACAGAGCATTCACACAGCAGGTAGCAATAGTATCCTGTTTTACCACATTCACGGAGCCCTCAGACTCCTGACAAACAGCCAAAGCTCACAAAGCTTGAGCGGTTCCCAGAGTCAAATAAAAATGGCCAAACTAGCTTTTGGATGGGCAGTAACATGATCTAGCCTGATATCAAGTTCACCAGAAAAATCCAGAATTAGTTAAAGCAAAAACGTAATCTAAATTAGGACATTAGTAATTAGGTCAAGCTAATACCAAAAACTATTATGCAAAACGTTGCGAAGAGGCCAGCAAGGCCTCCGGGGGCTGGGGAAGACACTTGAACAGCAGAAAGTTAGCTAACTGTAATTAGTGATTATGAACAAAAACTTTCTGCCAGATTGACCCATTTAAAGTAAATAGAAGTTTTTAAAAAGACATGCATAAACTTAATGCATTCAAGACTGAATTTAACAGAATATATTTTTAAAGAAGATAGAAAAAGACAGAAACACCAAAGGTAGCAAGAAGCTATTTCACATTCAAGTGACTAACTGGCAGAGCTTATTTCATCTGTGCAATGGATTAAAGCTTCTTCCTTAAGGCTCATAAAGAACTTGATGATTGCATGAAGACAGAACCTATCAGTGCTTTAAGCTGGCAACTTATCTAGCAAAAAATAAGAGGTCAGAGCAACGCATCAAGTCAGAGACAGCTCAGAATGAGAGCAGGTTCACCAAGAGGTGGTAAAGCAAATATACAGATAGTGAATGAAACCACTGACAAAGCTCATTTTTATCTTTCATCACACTTCAATCCATAACACATGCCAAAAAAAAAATCAGGCTTGATGGTTTTCAGAAGGCAGGGACTTCTCAGCAAACTTCAGCATTTGAATGTACACCTGATGAACCACTAAGTACTGAACACTGTACCAAACCAACACTACCTCAAAAAAAACCCGAGCAAATACTTCATCTTTGATTTTCCTCAACCTCCAATGTTCAGCCAATACAGCAACTTCAAAAACCTTCTCTGCACTCACACTCATCTTCAAAGAGATTATTGGAGGAGTGAACCAAAGTGTGCTGATTCAACATGCATTTATAAATATCCATTTTTTTATCCTTCTGCAATATCCAGCCTTTGTGGCAACCTTGACATGCCATCCACCTGCTTCCCTGATGCTTTTGACTAATTTCATTCTATTCCCTAATCCGCAGATGCTTTTCCTGAGCCAGTCCATATGGCCCCTAGGTTTCTGTGCTCTCTGCACTGCTGGGTCAGGTCCATGGTCCATCCAGCCCAGGACTGTCTGGCAGAAGCAGCAAAAAACACTACACAGAGACAGTAAAGCAACTGCAATGGAAACCTGATTCCCACTCCTCTGTTACCAGACACCACCTAGAAAAATCTGTCATTGAACTGATGTGTTCCCCTCTAAAGGGGAGTTCTAAGCCACGCTATAAACACATTTTGACCAGGCGTACTTGTAGAACAAACTGCTAATTAAAAATTGTCAAACAAATTTTGCATTATTGAGACAAGATACACATAAATGCACAGCTCAGCTTTGCTTTTTTGACTTTATGTTTGTGCAGAGTCTATTAGTATCAGTAAAAGATGCCAACACTGCCATAAAACACAAAGCATGTTCCAGGCTTTCACAGACGCTTGAAATCTCATATTGGACACACGAAGCTATAAAAGTCTGGCAACTTAGAGGAAGAGTAAGCAAAACTGAACACTTTCCCATGCAGTCTTTGAAATTTTGTCCTCAACATATTGTTGTCCTACATAGTGCTTAAGTTGCAGCTACAGAGATACTACAGCCAAAGTACAAACCAGCTCCTCCTCAGAGCCTACACAATTTTCTTCTACATTGCTGCACGCCTAATTAAAGACTCCTGTTACCACCTCACTACATTCCACATCTTTCTCAGCCAACACAATTTCCCTCAGTTCCTGCATATACTACATAGAGTAATATTTCCACTAACTACAAAGTAATTAGTCCAAGTTGCATCAACACCTGAAAAAAACCCAATATGCATCACTTCAATAAGTAAAAACCATGCATGACCTCTAACATAGCTGACTGTTCCATTTACTATGGTTTTTTTTTTAAAAAAACCCTACCAGCCTGACCCAGCTAAAGCCACAGACTTACCTTATCATCTGTACTTTAAGCGGACAGAAGTGACTGAACTAGGATAACTGTAGCCAGAGGTATATTTACTGGGAAGCTACTAAGGAAGACTATATCTATTAGGAAACACACAATATTCAGTGATATTCTAGGAACTACTTGGTTACTCTCACTTGTCATCAGCATTGATAAATTTATGTAGAAAATAAAGTCTCTGAAAACATACAGTAAAGTAATGAAAGGAATGCATTGTTATAAAGACATTGATGGCGGATTTTTACTACTGCAATACATTTAATTCTATCAGCATCAACTTTGGGGGGTTTCTACAATGTGATACATGCAAAGTAAGTCTGTGACAAGAGATGAGAAAAGGGGAATTCAGACTTGATTAAAACCATTATGAGTTACAGCTTTGTAGCTGCATTAGTGTGCCAAAACCATCCAAATTAGAAAGGTGATGCATCAGCAGGAAAATAATCTGTAAAAATTTTTTAAAGTTAGTTTGATTTTTTATTTGTGGTTTTAGTTTGTCTGGCAGAGGTCAAAGAGCTGACAAATTAAATTTACAAAGCAATTTAAGCCTCTGCTCCTCAGATCCCATTATTTTTCCTCCAAAGGTGATAAAAACTTGTGTTTCTTTCTCATTTGCACTTTGCCACTCTTGGAGAGGATCTCATAATCCATGAACAGAATCAGAAACAACTGCACATTCTCTTCACCAAAGAGAAATTTAAAAAAAAAAAGTTATTGCAATGCAGAGACTGGGGGGGAAAAAAATCGAGCCAAATCAAGTAACAATCTATACCATAATCAATAAAACAATTTGAAGCACTAAAGCTTTTTTAAACAAAACTGGCTTAGAACTATTTTAAGTTAGTAAGAGATTCCACTGCAAGTAATTTATTTTTTCATTCTATCATCTTCTCCAACCAGGAGGGGTTTTTATTTTAAAAAACGAAGGGGGGCAAATATGAGGTAATGAACAGGAATTCACCTGATTTGTATACAAAGGAAATTAAAGGAGATATTGCTGCCCGAAGTCAATTAAAATAAAATTCACAATGCATGAGGAATATATATCCATAGTTTAGCTTAGTCTGTCTAAAAAAGTATCAGAACAGATTAATACTTGAACAAGAACGTGCTTTCAAAGTTGTCCACAGAATAATCAGTTTCTTGGAAGCTCCTCTTTCCCTCTTCACTTTTAAGAGGTGTGGAAATACACAGACATATTCAACATGGGCTGGGAAGCTGTGTTCATTGAGAAAACTGACCAAAACAAAGAACATCAGCTTGTATGTTTCTAGGAGTAGAATTTCCAAAGACAACAAAATGAAACTAGTAGAGTTTTGATGCTAGAAGTGAGCTCATTAAGCACTTTGTTACACTGCTGGACAGAGAAAATGTCAGAGGTGGCTCTCCAAGATCCAACACTGCTGAAGTGAACAACTTATTTGCTCGAGTAATTAGAGCTACAGAGGCTTACATTTCTTTAGTAAGCAGCAGATCAATTACTGTGCACTTTAGATTTTTGACCTCCTGAGTCTTTCACATATAGAATGCCATCATCTCTTAAAGATGAGAAACACCAAGACAGCACTTTGGTCTTCTCTTGAAAACCTCCTTATGCTACAGCAAGTTGGAAGGGCATAACTAAGAGCAACATGTTTTCTCAAGAAATTCAAATTAGGGCACCTAACATCCCTGTTTTAAAAATAATCTCTCCATGTTTTAGGGTGGTTATGCCATAAATAATAAATATGCTAAGCCACCTTTCCGCCCAGATTTGCCCAGCCCTCCTTGCACTCTGGTCTAAAGATGCCTCAAACTAGTGACCAAATAAAACCCCAGATAGCGCAGGTGTCTTCTTTCCAAATCTTGAGGAGCAGGCTAGCAGATCTCTGCTCCCATCCCTGGTGACTGCAGCAGTGACTCACCAGACAGAATGAAACCAGATAGGAGGAGATACAGGGCTTAACCCCATCAGGCAACAGCAGATCAGGGAGTGATTGTCATACCCCCTGCTCAACCGGCACATACCCAAGGAAACACGCTCCCAGCTCCATTGGGAAACAAACTACCAGAAAAGCCAGAGCTAAGAGTCACCTTTTCAGATAAAAGTTACAGATTTTCTGTACACCCACACAGAAGAAACCAAGTACACCACTGTTAACCAGTACTTGACACACCTTAAATTCTGGTCAGTGTGATTTCAGAGGTAATAACTGACAAAATGGTCAGAGGTAACAAATTAACCGAGGCAGAACACTGTGATAGATGAATGAACATTGCTTTGAAGGGAGACTTCATATCCCTCATATCCCAAAAGGTTACATCAAAAAGTCAGCTTCACAGTTTTTATTAAAAAAAAAAAAATTCTAGAAAATAATGGCTTTCTGTAACAAAAATTACAAGTTCGTTGGCTGGTTTGATTTTTTCACGCATTTCAGTATCTTCCAAAATACCTGATTTGCCAGCTAGACCTTTGCTATTGCTCCAAAATTTGTATTTTGTTCTCACATATCCACATAAAGTGTCCTTACTACCAAACTGTTGGCTGTGTCATGATACCCATCAGCTAATAAAACAATGTGGGGCACAAGCATGACCTTTAGCCTCCCACACGTAGGCAGGTGTGCTGAAATGGTTGAGGAATCTTCTTAGAGAGGTCAGGGTTGCTGTTTCACTTGTAGAAAAAGTGAGAACACAGTTTCAAAAATTTCCAATGCCAGAAACTCTCCCCTGTCTATCTGGGAAATGAAGATCCAAGAAAATGCAGTCCACAGGTCAAATTCTCCAGACCTCTTAATCTAAAATCAAGGGTACTCTAAATCATGCTGAAGATTTTGCTCCTCTTTTCTCCAAAATGTAGCAGAACCAGAATCACAGGAATCAAGGAGCTTTTACATTTTTAATTATTCTGCTGAACTTCTTTCCACTGCTGCCATAAAATACACCTCCAGCATGCCACTCTAAAGGCTACACTAGAAACAAAGTAAAATTTAACACATTCATGAACAATTTCCCCTCACACAAGTGTCCCAAATTCTAAATTATTCACCAGAATTTCTTTTTGAACCTCATGTTCATATGTGTGAGCACTCTGTTTAGAGCAGGACATTGTCAAGTGGACTCCAAGTACCTTTAATCACTTCCTCATACTTGAAGCATCCATGAAACCTCTGATTTGCACTTTATTTTTGTCACTACTGCCATTCCCCTATACTGAGATTTTCATCCAAACAATCTAGGGCACTACACTGTTAATGCAAAAATATTCCAAGACAAATATTTATCACAACCCAAGAAGATAACACCAAAAAACATGAAACAGACACTGCACACAAATATTTAGTGACCACTGAAACTTGCATGTAGCAAAGAACATAAAAAACAAAATAAGTGAAATGCAAACAGACTAAAAAAAACAGTATGACTTTTGCCTCAACTTTTCTTGTTACTGAGCTTTAAATTATTAAATGCACTTCCTGGTTTGTCAGAAACCACATTGTTTTAGAGTCAGAACTGCTCACCCAAAAGATGAAGGAGAGGCGATAATTGTTTTTAGAGATGTTTTGAGACCTCTGGTAATAGCAGAGTATCTTTGCTAACTTGAGGTTTTTTCTCGTAATATTTGATCTCCTGCATCAAGGAAACATTACTTACCAGTCTAATTGCTTTAAATAAGGTAATTTTAAAGCAATTGGCCCAAAAAGTTCAGTGGTATATATTAAATTTGTAGCTTCAACAAGGAAAAGCTGTATCCTCAACGTTCAGTGAGATCTGTTATGAAATATTAGATACAGCCACACAGCATTCAAAAAATAGCAGCTGAGTCCCTAATTCATTAATTAAAAAAAGGACACTGAAACCATATTCTACTCTTCCCAAAAAGCAGACTGAGTAAAACATGTTTGAATGAACTACTCCCCGACACCCTCACCCCCTGCACATGGAACATGAAAGTTCTACCTACTTCCAAAGCCAACAGGAAGCAAGAAAGAATGTAAACATCTTTGAAAAACTGCTTTGACTTAAAACAGTGTGTGTTTTTTGATGACAGCTTGAGTAACTAAATTAACATTTAACTTTCTTGTTGAATACACCTGTTAAATGTTTGAACATAACAATACGCTTCTCATTTCTAAATAAAGAAACGATTTCTCTGAGGAAAACAAAGGAGGAGGATGCTTACAGCTGATTCAAGTATAAGAGTATCTATAAAGAGGCTCATATGCTTTTTCCCCAGCTTTTGTGGTAAGGAAAAAGAACATAGTTGAAATCCAGCATAGTGAAAGCGTAAACATGCAAAAAAATATTAACAGAAAAATAGCATCAAAAAAACTCGCTGATTCTTCTGCACACCTGTGCTGTTTTTTCCCCTCATTCAGGCAATCAACTTACCAGGTTAAACACAGTGTCGACTATATCTCTGTTGGACACTTCACCAACTTCCACCAGTCCTGTCAGTACAGCAAATTTCATCTTAATGCCTCGGATGGGGACTCCTGGATTCAAAGGCTGCAGCACACTTCCCCCTTCAGCAGCATTTCCTTCTTTTCCCGCTCCTCCTCCTCCATCATCACTTGTTGGCTGAACAACTTGTTTGCCTTCACTCGCCATGGCCAGTTCACCGCAGACTACGGCTTCCAGCGTCAGCCCCACACGCTCGCCACTCCGGGAAGACCTGGTCAGCCGGGAAGGTGAGCGGCGGCCCTCTGCTTCCTTCCCTGGAGCTCCGGTTCCCGAGGAAAGCGGCGTCCGGCGGGGGAGGGTGCCAGGCGGGCGGGGAGGACGCGCCCTCGGAATCGCGGCTCTCTCCTCGGCAGGAGGCGTCTGTCGCAGCGCTGCCCTCGGGCAGGTATTCGCAGCCCTGAAGGACAACCCGAGGTGTGTTTCAGCCCGCGCTCCGTCAGGCGCTGCGCACAGCCCGCACGGCCCCTGCCCCGCGCCCGGCGGGAGCCGCCCTGGGAGCGCTCACGCCTCTCCCCGCGGAAGTGCTCCCGGACCCGCCGTGCTCCGAGTCCCCACCTCGAGGATTTAATCTGCTTTTCTCTCTCTCTCTCTCTTTTTTTTTTTTTTTTTTTTTTTTTTTTTTTTTTTTTTTTTTTTTTTTAAGAACCAAGAGGGAACACGTTCCTCCTTCCCGCCCGGCTGCTGCCCGCAGCCGCCCCGGCTCTGCTGGCGCACGGCCACGGGCAGGTGCAGCGCCCCGCCAAGTTCGCACTCACCGCGGGCTGCGCAGGGGGCGCGGGCTGCCCGACGCGCGGCTCTGGGGCCGGGAGGCGGCTGCACTGCCCGGCTGCGGGCTGCGTTGAGCCAGCCGCCAATCCGCCTGCCCAAAGGTACCTCAAGTTCCAGCCGCCGCCGCCGCTGCTGCCGCTGCCGCTGCTGCTGCTGCTGCCGCTGCCGCTGCCGCTGCCGCTGCCGCTGCCGCCGCCGCCGCCGCCTCACAGCGCAGTCCCGGTCAGCCCCATCTACTTCCTGCCGGCGCTGCCACTCGCTGCCGCCATGACAGCGCGAAGCCCCCGGAGCGCCTGCGCGGGCCGGGCGCGGGCGGGGCCGCGGCGCGGGGCGGGAGCCGCGGGCTGCGCACGCCCAGGTGAGCGCAGGTGAGCGCAGGTGAGCGCAGGTGAGCCGGAGCCGCGCCCTCCCCCTCATCCCCGGGTACGCTGCTCACCTGTGAGGATGCAGCGCCCGCTGGGCCTGGAGGCTGTGCGCAATAACTTGTCCCAGACTGTTGTAGTGTTCACAGAATTGATAGGGAAGGGGCCTCTGGAGATCATCTGATCCATTCCCCCTGCCAAGGCAGGGTCACCTGGAGCAGGTGGCACGTCCAGGTGGGTCTGGAATGTCTCCAGAGAGGAAGAGTCCTCCCTGGGCAGCCTGTTCCAGTGCTCTGTCACCCTCAGTATAAAGTTCTTCCTCATGCTGAGGTGGAACTTTTAGTGTTTTAGTTTATGGCCATTACTCCTGTTCTGGTCACTGGGCACTTCTGAAAGAGTCTGGCATCATCCTCAGGGCACCCACCTTTGTGATATTTATGTGCATAGATGAGATCTCCTTCGGTCTTCTCCAGACTGAAGAGACCCCCGGCTCCCACAGTCTCTCCATAAGAGAGATGCTCCAGACTCCTCCACATCTTTGTGTCCCTTCCCTCGACCACCTCCAGTAGCTCCTTGTCTCTCTTGTCCTAAGCAGCCCAGAACCAGACAATAGCCTCCAGACGTGGCCTCACTAGGGCTGAGTTCTGTCGTTGTTCAATAACTGAAGTTTTTTTGCCTGAAGCAATTTTATTTTTCTTTTGGGAGTGGTGGTTTTGGAGAAGGAGTTTTTGGGGGGGTTTTTGGGCTTTGTTTTAAGAATCAAAGAAACCCAATGCGAACAGTGGGCCCCCAGCCGGGTGCTCTGCATTCTCGGACACTCCCCGGGGGAAAACCGCGGAAAACCGCAGCTGCGTGGAAGAAGAGGTTATTTGGACGCTCCACCTCCGGCTCCTACCACCGTCAGAACGATCCCGGGGAGTCGAGTGAGTCGCTTCTACTACCCAAACCTCCAGCATGGGCGGGCGCGCTGTCGTTCTTCCTCCTCCTGCTGCTGCTGCTCTCTGGAGAGCGCACTGGGCGCGAATGTGGGTCATGAGAGACGCCACCCAGATGTGACGAGCTGAGGATAAAAGGGAGCAGGATGAGGGAAGGAAAACTCTCTCTCTTCCTTCAGGTGAATAGCCTGTGAAGGCGGCGCCGGTTGTTTCGGTTTCTCAGAGCCTCTGTCACAGCCGCTCCCCCGCCCCAAAAAAGTCTCCCCGAAGGGACGACAGTGCCAAAACCCGGTGCCCCGAAGCCCCTGCCGAGCCCCAGGGTGGGTGGCAGAACCTCCACGTATAGTTGGGGTAAAGCACGAGAACTGCTGCCCTTTTCGTGCTCTCTTCTAGGGTGATGCGAGCTATAGATAGGCATCAATCCCATCTTGTCTCTTTTGTTTGACCTTTTACTTTAATTTATTTGATATTAATCTGAGTATCTGTTAATAAAGAAGTGGGAGGGTCTGCTCGTCCGAACTCTTCTTTCCAGGAGTCTTCAACTGTGCATTTTTAAGGAGACTGCCTGTGTTAGGGATTAGACACACTCCTAAAGACTGTAGGGTCTTGCACCAGCTGTTTAACATGCAGACAAGTGTTTGAGGTTTATTAACAAAGTATCACAGCCAACATGACAGCATCAAAGATTTCCAAGAAAAGATCATCTCAGGAATGTGAACATAACCTGCAGACAGATGTAGAAAACAAATATAAACATATGTACCTTTCAACACTTCACATCCTTTCTGATATAAACTGTCATTAAGGTAGTTTTATGGAGGGGTAGGGAATGAAGCTTTAAACTGGTAAAAATTTCTGTGTTTTGAGCTCTAACATTAAAGAATTTCCAAGGAGGACAATTGGCATTTCAATGGGAAATAAAAATTTCTCCTTACACTTGATACTGCACAAATGTTTGGGATGGAACCATTTGGATGAACCCCTCCCTGACTGTGTTTACATAGACAAAAAAAAGGTAGAAGCAAACTCAAGCCACAGTTTTTCTGGGAAATGCTTTTCTGAAGTGATCTACAATGTTCTTTATAAGCATACCATATATTATTGCAATTATTTAATATTAATTATTATACTAACTGTATTACTACTATTAATATTAATTATCAACATCGTATAAAATTTTAACTTGCCCGTGGCCCGATTTTAGTATGTGTAGGTATCAAATTTCCCACAGTTTTGGGGCAAAAAGTATGAGGCACTCAAGACAAGACACATTCCATTATGCCTGTTCCATTCTCTTCCTACGTAATTTTCTCACATTGTTACTTTTATCTATAGCGTACATGTCAAGACTAGAACATTTCATAGCTGCTCTCCTGTTTGAATTTCCAAGTCCTAAGAAAAGACTAAGCTCCTTTCTTTCCTTTTCTCATTTTCCTTGGTTACATGCATACATATACAATATTAGGGAGGGATGGTAATCTCTAATTTGACCAGCAAACATCTGCAGTTTCTTCCTCAGAATGAGAAACGTTTAGAACAGTAATGTTGACACAGTCAGCCTCTGCAAAGCTGCAGTGGTCTTGTGTGGCTACACATGCACTGTATAATCTTGAAATTTTAATCTTAGTGTTTGCTGCTGCCAGCATTTCCCGTGCATGTTTTGGATTCCTTACATCTACTGCTTGATCTTCCCTGTCTTTCTGAGTCACCTGTAGATTGCTGAAGTATTACCTTCCCTTCTGTAAGGGACATACCATTTTTATTTGAGCCTTTAAGCTGGCTAAGTACACAAACATGTCAGCTTTATCTACCTGCTTTTGAGTAAGCCTTCTCTCCATGGTTGGCCTTTAAGATTTCCATCAGGCTATTTGCCACCAGGCAAAAGCAGAAATGAAATTATGTTTGGAATTTTTTGCATACCTAGTGACTTGGAGTACAGTACGTGTTCTGTTTGTGGCCTCTCTTGTTACCCAACGAGAATGTAACATTTATTGTTAATATTTTTCTGCTTTCTGCTTTGCTTTAACATCTCACTGGAAAGAAAATACATAAAATACAATAATTGCAAAAATCCAACTTAATGGATTTCAGATGTTTCCATCTAAACTGCCTACTCCAATAGCCAGCAAATCTAGCTTGCCAGGGAAAGCAGCACTGTTATGTTGAATTCTGTACGATCTTCCTATATTTCCTTACAGATAAATAAATACTCCCTGACTGGCCTTGATTGTTAAAGGCAGTGGGGTATGTGCATTAGTTAGGCCAGCAAAGTTCAGAAGAATGCCAGTTCAGAGTTCCATAGACAATTGTTTAAAAATGTTTTTTCAACCAGGTAAAATCAGTGTTAAATTGTTCAGCTGACCTGTTGATCTCAGTTTGGGCTGGGTTTATGTTCAAGCAACCATGCCAAAAACCCATTACCAAAGATCTGGAGAAACAGACTAGATTGGATTAAATGAAAGTTATTTAAAAGATAGCTGAGAGTTGAAAGTAAACCCTGTGGTCCTGAGCTTCCCAAGTGTGGTTACAAGCCCAGTGCTGGTTCTGCTTCCCACAAGCAAACTGGAAGTGTTGCGCTAAGGGAATAAAAAATGACAGCAGTTTTCTGTAAACCTTACACCCCAAAAGAAAAATCAGAAAGTGTAGATTAAAAATTTGCTTAAACCCCATCTTGGGAATTAACTCCACAAGACCTTATGGAAAGTACTAGAAAGGTCTCTAGGCCCCATTTTAAGAAAAATTATACTTTCTCTTTAAATAACCTTTCAAGTGTTACCACTGGTGCTGGTTTAGAAGCTTTGTTCAAACCTTCTGAACATTTTATTCATCACTGGTCAGACCCCTTTGGGGATGCTGTGTCCAGTTCTGGGCTCCTCAGTACAAAGGCACATGGGCACACTGGAGCAGGTCCTTGAGCAGCCCCAGAGACGGTGAAGAGACTCAAGCATCTGGCAGAAGGAGAGCCTGAGGGAGCCAGGGGAGAGAAGCCCTGGGGGTCATTTGAATGTGCATTAATAGCTGGTGGGGAAGTAAAGTACAGCAGTTGAGGAACAGACCCATTGCCAGCTCCATTGCATCTGTTGTAAGAGCAATTTTTGGCAGCTGGAGTCATTACCCTTTAAATTGCTGCAGATAAATCTGAGCAGTGCTCAGGGATCAGATCTTTTAACTAAAAGCCCCCATTTAGTTCATGTAGGATAATAAATAACTTTCATAACTTTCTTCTGCTTTCCCAGTGCAACTAGACTGATGTTCAGTTTTGTCAAGGTCTAAGGGGGCTTCATGACACCCAGCAATGTCAAAAAATGTTTTAAACTAAGTATATTTTAGCAGCTAAATACTATGCCTTTAGGCAAAATGAGGGAAGAGAAGTAATACATAATTTTATAACTTTTTATGACCAAATGCTTCTTAATCTTGAACAATGGATGAGGAAAAATGGCTGCAGGTTGTGCTAGGGAGGTTTAGATTGGATATTAGGATCAAAGGGTTATCCAGCATTGGAGCAGGCTGCCCAGGAAGTGGTAGCATCATCCATCCCTAGAGGTATTTAAAAGATGTGTGAATCTGGCACCTGGGGACATGGTTTAGGATGAGACGGGCAGTGTTGGGTTGATGTTGGACTCCATGATTTAAGAGCAATTTTTCCAGCCTAAATAATTCTATGATTCTGTGATTTAGAGCTTCTTTAAAAATCCTTTAATATTTTAATATCCTGGATATTAAAATTTAATTGAAAAAGCCTCTTTTAAATATGGTTCACCTTAAATATGACAGGTCCCTTCAGTTTCTACAGAGTACTTCAAGAGAGCAATGTCATCCCAAAGCAAAGATCAGCCTTGCCTAAAGAGAAGGCTTGCTTTCTTTTTGATTAGGTGTGAAGGTTTTTGCAGTATGTGTTTGATGGCATTATTTCATTTTTAGATATATTTGGGTTGAATTTTATAATGTAAGATTTTACATTTTTATAATGTACTTTTAAAAATGCAGATGGTGATATTTTTTCTCCTTTTTCTTTACAAGTGTAATCAGTATAACTCTTCATTTGTCTGCATCGTGTGTTTATGATTGGTAGATTGCTGCTATCAGTGCTCTTAAAAGCACAGAATTAATAAATGAATGTTTAATGAGTCTCAGCTAGGTGGCATTGGAAAATGCATTTCCATTCGCTAAGAAATTTATGCAGGCACTGAGCTGAAGAAGTTGCTTTACCTCATTTCTTTGGTTCTCCTAACCTAGAAGGAGTATTCAAAATGTCATTGTAATTCCTTACATTATGCAGGTTATATCAGGAAATATCTCATTAAGTTTTACCACAGCAAATTCTGAATAAATTTATGGAACACCTCATTATGTACTACTCTTAATGAGCATTCTTTACATTTCCTTTAATTCTGCACTCTTATTTTGTTAGCCTTTTTCTTTCACTCACACATTTGTACTAAAAGATGTGATTGTTGTTGTTGTTGTTCTCTTCAGAATCCAGCTTCTGGCAGCACTGAAAGACACGTTTGCTTTGTTTGCTGCTTTGGTAGTACACCCTGCATTGGTTTTGGGCAGAACAAAGGTGCCTGACATAAGCAAACAGAATACACTACAAATCATATTTCTTCGCTTAGGCCCTGTTCACTGAAAGACAGGTTTAAATTTATGAGGCCAGATATCTGTGCACTTGCAGAGTGTGCTGGAAGAAGGTGTCTTTGCAGGTGCTCACCTGCCTTGCTGTGATGCACCCAAAGGATTCTATGAGCCTGCGGAAGCAGCTGCTCCCAACCCTTCCCTCATCACATTCAGTTTGCACTGCAGTTGTTTTTAATGTACTGTTCAAAATGTCCAGCCAAGCCTGGTCCAAAAGAAGCATAAGATCCAGAAATAACTCCATATTTGAGTTTTGAGAGAGATTATAAGAGGTTTTCTGCATAAAACTCTAGTATGATCTCAGCGGATGTTTTGAAATCCCCAACAAATTGCTTCTCACAGAGGCTGGATTAAGATCTGTGGAGTAAATGCAGTTACGGGCCTGTGCTACAGCACAGCAAGGAATGAGTAACAAAAGCTCGAATTATTACTATTATTATTAAAAACAGCTCACAGTTGGTAGATATGGTGATGCTTCAGTCTTTCAGTTCTATTGTACAGTTTGAACTACAAAGGTTAGAGATGCTTCTGTAATGGATACAGGAGCCTTATAATCTCTCTCTGGCTTTTAGTACTTCTCTGGATCACAACACTGAATCAAAAACAGAAGAAGAGAACAGACAACCTTGAGGATTTTGGCCAAGTCTTTTTTTCCCAGAAACCACATAGCAACTGCTGGCTACACAATAAGGAAAAAAAAATAAGGGGGAGATTGTGTCTCTGAAAATTCATCCTGCATTTGGTCTTCTTTTTTTTTAATAGCTTTTGGATACTATGTTGATTTTGGCTCACCTGAAACCTTTCTAATATGGCTACTAATTCCTTATATTTTTCTGTCACACATATATTTTTGCTACCTCATTTTCTTTTCAATATAGCTCCTCCTGAATTGATGCTTTTCTAGGATTCAAAGGGAGGAGGCTCTGTGAGAGGGAGGAAATTTAATAGGGCTTTTTTTAGGACAATGAGCAGGTCAAGGAAGCGAAGGTGATCTTCATGTTTTAGAAGGAAGGAGAAGGACAATATCAAAATAATGAGGTGAATTAAACAGAGGATGGAACAGCAGAAAGTGAAAGGAATGGAGACTAAGAACCTGTTTTAGAGAAACAGGAATCAATGGCAAGGAAATGCCCGGGCAGACAGTCCATACAGAGCAGTAATGAATCTGTTCCTGCTTTAGGAACAAAATGGAAACAGGAATAAAATATTTAGAAGATTGTAGTTTTACCAATCTGCAGTGTCTTTCATTAGATTATTAGAAGACATGCACCTAGGAACATTCTTTTACTTATTTACCTGAGGAGTCACAAAGTGATCAAGGATTGTCTGACTGGATTAGCTTTGGTGTTTTGCATATCAAGTCACTCAAACTGACTACTTTGCAAAGCAGCCAGGTGCTCTAAGACAGTAGTTTATTGTTAAGCATCAGGCACTGTGGAAGCCAGTATTTCCTGAAGATTCAAATCTTTTACATAATCCTTTCTGTATTATCCCCTATATGCTACCCCATGAGATTAATGAAACCAGTGATTCACCACTGATCTGATTACTCCCGTTAGCACCAACTGAAAACAAAAAAAGTACTTGCACCTCAAAATGCTGTGAAATCTAGCTAACTCAGGGGAGATAGGAGATCAGAAGAAAATCTGCAATCTGGTAGCTGGGATCCTATATTAGCATATGGAATTAAGGCAAAATGAGGAGATAGAATTAAGGAATTAATTGAGCAAAGCCGGATCTAAACAAGCTCCACTGCATCATGTCCATCTTGGTTTGGTACTGCTTGACCAGATGGTAATACATTGATAAGAGGTGCTACCGATGTTACAGCAATTTATCTGTGGAAGTAGTGACAAGGGACACGAAGCCAATCCCAGCTATTACCTCGATGAATAGTCTGTGTGAATTTCATCTTCTGTATGTTGATAAGAGATGAATTGCGGGATGAGTCTATGAGTTGTGTGGTGACTTAAATATGATGTCGATCACCCCAAATGTTATTAGTAAAAGCAAGACTATTGTTACCTCTGCAGCTGCCAGCCACCTACTCACCTGCCTAAGGGATAAACTGATCCATTTCTGTTAATGAGGATTAGACACCATTGTGGAAAATATTGATTTACATATGGCCAGATAAATGAAATTAAACTTGTGGTATGTTATTGCAGTTTCATAAAAAAGCCACAGCAGTATCCTAGCACTTGAAAATATTGCAAGAATTCTGATCCAGACTATGATGCACTGCAGCCACATTATCCTGTCTAGAATTATTTTTCATTACTGCTATCTGCTGCAGAGTTTCACAAAGGTACTTAAGTATTGTTTCATTCTGGCTCTGGTATTACAATCCTAATAAATGCAAAAAGGCCCCAAAGATCCAGAGTCTTTTTTAAAACTTATTCCAGTAGTACTCATAAATCCTAAATTTACAGAGAAGATTTCAGAAGAAAACATTCCTGAGACACTTTGGTTTTCTCACATTCATGCACAGAAGGCTAGAGAGATGTTCAATAGGATTGTTTTAATCAATGATCTGCATCAGATGAAGAAGCTATACTTCAGGTCAGTTAAAAATGCCAAAGGAGGAGGAAAATAGTAAAAATTTAGCAGTGAATATAATATTTTCTTGATTTTTAGTCTATTTAAGGCATGGACTTTTTTTCATATGGGAATAGAAGAGAGATGCAAGAGTGCTGCAAAATAACTGCATGATTGTGATTATTTAACAGCCAAGTAGGCACTGGGAATCTTTAGACAGAGCTTCCCAAATCATGGCACGTGCCAGTGGTGGCACACAGACCACTCCCAAGTGCTGTTCAGGAAAGAGACAAGAACTGCTGCTGCCTCAGGGCTTTCAATAGCAACATCAGGTGCTGCACATCCTCCTCTTTAGGCCTGCCCAGGGATCCCAGAGCACACAGGCTGAGGCCTCTGTGAAGAACCTGGTGAATCCTCCTTCAGTTAGTACCTTTTGTGTGATTTACTTCCAGACCCCTCATAAATCTGAGGGAAGATGAACTGTCTAGGTTATCCCATGTCCTACACTTTGGTCATTCCGAGTGACCCGGTGGATATTATTACTTTTTTAAGTATACCTAATTTTGCATTGTAATAATTTTTAAAATTATTCTTAATTGTCTCTTTTTTAAAATAATGCAATTTTTAATTGCTCTGCCAAATTCATCACTAATGAGTTCCCTATACGTTAAAAAGCTAGCTTTCTTCTGCATGTTTCCATTTCTTTCTTATGTTCTTATGAGCTTGCAAATTTGTAAGCACTTTTCTCTGTTTGCAGGTCAATGGGGGAGGTCAGGATGTTTATAAAGACCTAGAATTCCAAAAAATTCATTTTGTATTTTAGTTTTGATTACTACCACTTAAGCGTAATGACAACATCCATCCAGTTAAAAGTCCAGCTTCATTGGAAATTGGGTTTTTTTCCAGTGAAACACTGCTAATCAAAAATGTATGAGTAATGCTTTCATAAGTAAAACAAAAAAAAAAAGTAAAATAGTCTCATAAAATAAAATGAATAATGGAGAGTGAACAACTTTCTGTTCTAACATGGCCATCTGTCATTTATAAATACATCACCCCATTAACCTGTCTAATCAACTCCATTCTTTTTTCAAAGTTGGTTAGGTAAGTTTATGAGGAGACGTAGATGTTCTCTTGATTAAATCTGTTGTAAAATGGCATCCCTGGTGTTCTGCTTTGTGTGCATTTACACATATAGAGGTAATTACAAGTACATATCACTACTGTAAATTCCATGCTTGTCATATTACAGTACGTGACATTTTCATTTCCTCTTGGTGAAAATGAAATCTGATATTTTCTGTTCAAGCAATAATGACCAATTAGAATTTGTTATTATTAATGTTTACCCAAAAGTACTCCAGTTCATGGGGTGGCTTCCTCCAAGGCAGCTGAATTTATAATGTGGAAAAAAGGGGGTTGACATGTTGCTATATCATCTTCAGCCATTCCCTCTCAAGCCTAGTTATCCCTTCAGCAAACAGGTAGATCCTTATGGAAAACCCACAATGCAAGGAAGAACATTACTGTGTTCAAGAGAGATTAGCTCAGCTGGCCAAAGCCTGGGGCTAATAATGCCAAGGTTTTGGGTTTGATCCCTGAATGGGACATTCACTTAAGAGTTGGACTCTATGATCCTTGTGGGAGTGTTCCAACTCAGAATATTCTGTGAAATCATTCCTTTCTTTCTGTGAAACCATTCTCCTTGCAGACATTTAAGAAGTCTGTCTGTGACATTTCCTCCCTGGTATTTTGCTTTTATCACAGGAAACAGAGCTCAGCTGTCCTTTGGCAGTCGGAAGCAGTTGAGTTGTACCAGTCTTGGTGCAATGTGGTTAAGTTACCTATGCCAGGATTGATTTGGTGGCTTGGGTGCCACCAGCAATTGGGAAAATGATTGGAAACTGGCCCTCAGAAGGACTGCCCAAAAATCAATCCAAACTGCACTGTCCCTGGGAATCACAACAGGAAGGTTTCTCTAGCACACAGTCAAAGTTTATGGAGATAGCTCAAATACTGAGTACATTTTAAATGCTTAACTGGTCACTTAGGGAAGCCCCAGATAGGTTGTATTTGACAAAATGTCAGTTTTTTCACTGCAAATTTCAGCATTTGAATTATTTTTTTAATTGCCTACTTCTTTTGTTTAAAATAAAAGACACATCCTCAAATCCTGAGATGTGTAGATTTACTCAGATTTAAGTAGGTTTTCCTAAAAAAATATCTTTCAATGGTGATGGAAAGCACCCTTATTTTTAGAGGGGTTTGAGTCTGAAAATGAAAACTTGTTATATTTGAGATCTTCCCTCTAGAAACTTTCCTCTCAAGAGGTAACCTGAGAGATGCACAACACACAAACCCACAGTGAAGAGAGGAAGAAAACCAGCCCAATATTCTATGGAGAGAGAGGGTTAAAAAAGAGCAAGCAGTTGGAATTATGTTGGGGCATATCATAGGACAGAAAGCAGAAGATAATTTTGGGATCCTCCCTTTGGAAGATGGAAGCAGATCTGCTCTACTCTCACTGAAATTCAGTGGAGGAAGCTGGCTGGGGAGTGTTAAAACTCAAGGAATGGCCAGCACATCTCTTAACATATCTCAGGGTATTAGAAATTCAAAGGCAGCCTAAAAATATTCGGATATAAATTAGATACCCATAGCCTTGTCTCTAGCATAGACAGAAGAATAGAGAATCTGACTGGCCACTTTTTCCTCTTTCCCAGGTCATAAGCACCCATGCCATGATCACAGACAGAGCATGGCAGCTGTTTCATCACCTTTTTCTCTCTCTGAAAGAAACTGACACTTGGAACACCAAGGAGTAGGCTTATGTCACCTTTATGGTCTGAAAACAGCAGGATGTGATACTATGCAGCAGCTATTTTTAAAACTTAAAAAATTGTGCAGTTTGGAATGATTTGTGCTTTACTGGCTCTTCCCTTCAAAGTGAAGAGAGAGAGTAGTATCAGAAGCAGAGAGTAGAAGTAGTAGTGGCAGACTGAAAACTGAACTTCTGCTTGTTCTGGCAGCCAGCAGACAGGATGTCATGAGAATTTGTGGATGCCCCATCCCTGGAAGTGTTCAAAGCCAGGCTGGATGGGGCTTTGAGCAACCTGGTTTAGCGGGACATGTCCCTGTACATGGCAGGCAGGTTAGAATGAGATGATCCTTAAGGGCCCTCCCAACCCAAATCACTCTGTGATTCCGTGATTCATGGCAGGGTGCTCTGAAGGGCAAAGGTCCACAGAGACTGGTCTGTCTTGGATGCCAGCCTCCTGAAAGCACTGGGACCATCCACCCAGAACTGTGGGAAAATGAGTGTACACAGAAGGCAGCCAGACTGGTTGAACAGGAAACTCCTAACTCAGTTCAAACATGACAAGGAAGTGTGTGGGACTGGAAGTGGGGATGGGCTGAGCAGTAGAAACAGAAGTTTTGTGGCTCTGCAGGGATGGAGTTGGGTGCTGCTACTGCACATTGCCAGACAGGGTGTCGAATCCACAGCCATGGAAATTTTAAAAAAGCTTGAATGCATAAAAACCTGAGCAACCTGGCTGAACTTTCCAACCTAAATTACTAATGATTCTGTATTCTTTACAGGAATCAGAGTTGAACAGGCCAGCCTAGACCACTTTCCTCAGGGCACTGTCCATCTGAGTTTTACTCTACAGAAAGGCTACTTGCCATTTTAACTCAGTCATGAAATGAACCTAACTTAAACTTAATCCTTGCTGTTTCATTTCCGGCGGTCTTTCTTCTCAATTTTTGTGACATGTATGTACCAGTATATGCATTTCTTTCTTGAAGACGATGTCAGTTTTTGAATCAGCATCTGCATTGTTATGAGGCTTTAAAGATGGAATCAATGAACATCATGATTAAATGTAGGGTAGAATTGGTTTTTTCTACAGAAATACAGGCTGAAGTCTACCTTTTTGTTGTTTCTATGTGCACAGGCAGTTTATAAAGGTATAATATGATATTTTGTAATGAGAGGTACTTCAAGTTCCTGTTAAAAATTGTCTCATTTTGAATATTGGTAGTTATTAAAAAAAATTTACGAATGTTTTCTGATAGCCAGTCAAATCAGAAGAAAAAAATCCATGTGTTGTTAGCATGATGAAAAGTAAAGAATAAAAGAGTAGCAGGAATTTTCTACAACAATCACTGCACTTTTTAATATAACATTTTATATTAAATGAATGGATCTAAAAATATTTATAGCAGGGAAGTGAACTAGATGACTTCTTGATGGCACTTCCTGTAAAATATTTCTGTGATTTTTTTGTCATGATATCCCATTACTACAGGCATAAGCCCAGGGTTGAGAAGCCTTTCTGCATAAGTTCATGCATATTGAAATATGGTGAAGTCTCTTTAGTTGGATCATTGTATTTAGCTGAATAAGATCCAATAAAGAAGGCCTAAGTACAGAAATAAAGATTTACATGACCTGGCAGCTGGACTGATTTTGATGAAAATGTTGTGGGTGTTTTTTCCCCCTTTTATATTTTAAATACAGTTCCAGTACTTAATGGCAAGGATATGTATCCATTTCAAAAGAATCTCTCTTTTTCAACTTAAAATTTGTATCTTAAAAGGATACAGAATTAAAATAGGTGTTATCAGATGTTAGCTTGTAACTTCACTGTTTAAATTTAATAAATACAGCAAATGGGAGTCCTGCTTAAAGAAAGAGGCAAAAACTGAACAAAGGGCTTTGGATTCAGCTGTAAAAAATAACTCCAAGTATCCACATGTTTTTAAAGGCTTGAATTCCAGCATTACAAGGGTGTGAACCTTGTTGGGGACTGGATATAGTATCATTCTAGTGATAAGTCTGTTTGCTGCTTTTTGAAAAAGAATTTTCCACTAAAATCGTGGCTGACAGATTTCCTACATCCCTTGCATTCCCTCAAATATTTTGAAGGCTCACATCATCTTAATATAAGCTGTGAAAGGGATGATTTGGCCCCAGGACTACATATGCAGCAGTTTTTATGACACTTCAGACAGCTGGTAGTCTGAAAAGCACAATTTGAAAACTCTTATGTGAGCAAATAATCATGTTCTCCACTTACTAAATTAATTTAATGGGCCACATTGTAAAATTACACTGCAAGCCATTCCTGATCCATGAGATGAAACATGCTACTCTTCAAATAATGCTGTACAGTGAAATATTTATTCCTTGAAAGGGAAAAAAAAATCACAGAAATATCTTAATTTAGCTGTGGTACCTGATCTTTCATATTTTTAACATATGGACTCAGTAAAAGTGGTGATTGGGTAAATAGACATTCAGGCATATGCCTTTTAGACCAAAACTTTCAAAGTCTCATTTTCTTAATTTGAAGTGGGTGCTGGATAAAATGCATGAGGAAAGTCAGGTTTTTTTTGCCAACTACAGCATAGTGGAAATCTTGCATAATGAAGTGTTAACTAAGTAATGCTTTCAGAGAATGATTTAAAGTGTGATTCCAGCACCAAGAGACTGTGAAAAAAATAGGGCACCATGGTGCCTCGTAATTTCAGCATAGGATATGCTGAGTTTGAAAGGAAAAAAGGTGGGAATGTTTGGTTTGGGATTTTTCCCCTTCCTAATTTCCAGCAGCCCAAACTCCTCCTCCGAGATTTTAACATTTCATGCATGATTAAGTGGAATAAATTAACATCAGACTAAGTTGCATGATTGACTATAGCTCAGTTGGTAGGAGAGAAGGGGAGATTTTAAGCTGCACAATAAGCAAATTTGGTGGGCAAAAACTGATAAAGAAAATTCTTAACCACTTCACTAGGGCTCTTTTACAAAATAATATAGGAGAATCAGATCTTTCAGAATAGCATAATAATGAGCTAAAACAAGCTTGTATAAAAACATGCATGCTATTCCAGTTACAGGAAAACTCACTAGCAATTTTATGGATAAATTCCAGATTGTTCTATCAAACATCAGGAAAAAAACCCAGGGAATTAATAAGCAGACAGGTAAATAAAATTTTGATAATCAATCCTTTGCTTAGGATAGAAAACAGGAAAAAGAAAAAGAAAGAATACACAAAAATGCCCTAAAGCAGGTAAATGTGAACAATCAACTGAAGCATACCCTAAAAGAGAGGAGGATTATGGACCAGAGGCACTATCTGCTCCCCCGCCCGTTTAATTAGCAGAAGTGAAAAATTAAGAGGCAGTGGCCTCTTTTCCCTACAGAGGCCACATTTAATTGTAGTTACTCTAAGAGACCATTATTTTGTCTAAATAGCTTTCTGCTCTTTCAACCAGAGAACTCTTAGAACTCTGGCTCTACCTGTGCCCTCCAAAGCTGCAGCCAAAGGAAATGGATGGAGATTCTGGGGGACAGGGCAGGAGTGGGGAGTGGCCACTCCCAGAGAAGGGAGTAATAAGAGAGATGAAAGGAGCTGGAAATTCACTGTGCTTCCTCTTATTACAAATGCTGGGAAGTGATCCATGCTAGCAGTAGTTTTTTCTTCATAATTTATGTACTATACCATGGTGTTTTGCTACAGTGGGACCCAAATTATTCCAAGTATTTTTAATTAACGAGGACCCATAAAGGAAGAATTATATATCCATGCAAGAAAATAGGACAGCAGGGAGGTTCTCATGTGAGCCAGGGCTCCAAAGAATATGTTGCCAATAAGGCATAAGGCTGCTTGCATCTGGACTTACACAGTGCTGTAAATACTTTGGGTGAGTTAAATAATGTAAATTTGAATCAAAATCAAAAGCAGAGAATTAAATAGGCTGTAGAAGTGCTATAGAAAAATATATCCTCACCAAAACTGAACACTGTGCTACAAAGTCCTCAGACCTTGATTTTTTCTGCCTAAATTACACCTGAGCTGTTTAATAATGTTACTCCCAATGAAATTCAGGATTAACTAATCTACTCCTTAATATCTGCTTGTTATAGGCAAAAATAAAGCATTATACATACCAAAACTAAATATTTTTTCCTAAATTAGAGTATTTTAATAAAAGCTCAAGTGAATTTGCCATGGAAGTGGGCCATCAGGATCTGGCTGTGTTGAGGTACAGAGCTGGCTTGGCTTTTTTGCTATGCAAGTTATTTCTGTAGATATACCCTGCCTGTAAGATTTGCTAAACTAGAAGTGCAAAAACAGTTGTAGGAGTTATCTGAGAAGGGGACAGGAGGATTTAAAACAAAGAGCTTGTGTTTTACTTTGCTTGTAAGGTAAAAACAAAGGGAAATTTCAGGATAATGTGTATTTTGTATAATTTATGACAACTAAAATAAAAGGGAAGATACTTCTTTACATCTGGAAAAAATAATTTTCTTGATTCAGATGCTAAATAAAATGATGATAATTCCTCCCTTACACATGGAGTACATAAATAAGTTATACAGAAATACTAATTTTGTTGTGCAGTACATTCATAAATATTAGATTAAAAAAAATCTCAGTTACAGAAAGGAACAAAAGCTGTTGCAGGCTCTTGGATTTTCCTTTTATTAAAATGAATTAGTAGTCTTGCTTGGATTCTTAAAATAATTTCTAGCCAGAAGTTAAACATATTTAAATAAATGGACAGCATAGATTTCCAAAGAAAGAAAGGCCCCATATTACTCTCAGCTTTATGAAGAGAGTTCCTTATTTTTATTTTAGTAGATTAAAAAATATATTTTGAATAAAGCTCAGTTTATGTTGATTTACTTGACCATAGTTTGTATAGTTAATGTATAAAAAAAAATTGGGTTCTAGAAAAATGTCTGTTTTGGCAGAAACTGAAGGTTTTCACTGATGGTTTAAAAAAAAAATGGTACCACAAGGTTACATTTCTCAGGAACATTTAAAAATATCTTTGACATGTAGCAATAAGAAAAAGTGTTCAAAGCTTGATCATTTAAAGAGAACTAATGGAAATCCATTTTGTTCAGACTGGTTATCTGAAAGGACAGGACTGAACAAGACTTCCATGCCCCTCTGTTTTAAAAAAGAAAAAAGTAATATCCTAAAGTGTTGATTGAGCTGCACACTCTCAGTTCTCCTTGGCTTTAAAGGTGCCCTACTCTTTGTCTGCAGTGTGTGATATGAGAAGTGACTTCTCCTTTCTTAAACCTGTGTAAAGATCTTTGGGACTGATTTGATTTTATTTGATTTAGGGAAGCTGAGAACAGGAAATTTCTGGCACTTCCATTGTCCTTATCTTGCATCATGTTTATTAGCAAAGGGCACTACAGAACCTCTTCATGTTGAGGAAAGTCTTTGCAAAGGCCAGTCATTTTGGGTCATACAGACAAGACCTCAAAACAGTTAAGTAGTTTCATGGACATGGACAAAGCTAGAGGGGAGGGCAGACCTGGCTTCCTCTATGTTTCTATAGATTTACCAGGAGCCATATAAAACATCCTGGCTTCTTAAGTAGGAAATCATGTTTATTCCTAGGTGGGGGTTACAACTCTTCATAAGGAGACAGGACAAACAGTTCCTTTTCTCATGAAATCTTTCAGCTAGCAATAGAAATAAAATAGACTTAGAGTTTAAAGTGAGAACTTCTTTAGCCCTTAGTTATTATCTTTACACATATATTTTAAACCCAGTTCTAGTGTAGACATGTGTTTCATAACTAGTTCTGACCATAGGAAATAATTTTGTCTGACATGGTAGATATGAAGATATGAAAACCACATTTTACAGCTTACCTTCACTTCTGTCTCCTGCCAGTCAGCAGGAGCCCTATTGGGCCAGTCTGGTGGGACAGTGGACAGGAACACCTCTGCTGCTTATAGACTCTGGTGAAGCCAGCTTTATTTAGAGAAGTACCAAAGCCTAATGAAGCCC